>NC_047078.1:10773487-11073487 GCF_902459465.1 Asterias rubens | reverse complement strand
GGGGTTCAAGTTGAATTTTGAAACTTAAACACACATTTTTAATACTTTTAATAAAAACAATTGAAAGCTGTATTTGATTTTACAAATACAATTTTTGAATTGTGGCACTTGGCATTACAAAAAAGGACATTTTAAAATAATTTCAATGAGGTTTTCAAAAAGTAATTACATGTATACATCAACTGGCATATTTCGAACCATCAATTTAAGCAACTATCAAATAAATAGTAAGGAAGCAATAAGAGTGCCAAAGCACCCCAAAAACAAAAATTGTTTTAATTAAAACATTCAGGAAACATAACATACAACAAAGTCATAATGTTGAGGTTGGGGTGGGTGGGGGTAATGCACTAATTGATGTCACTGTTTTCTTTCTTTTCTTTGGAAACCATTTAAAGTTTGTTCAAATAAAGTCTTGAAAATTCAAATAAACAATCTAGTCTGGTTTGCTTATTATTTTCTGATGAATCCTGATATTTGGACAATATTATTGGCTCTATGAACAGCTTTGATGATCCCCTATTCCCATTCTTAGTGTTGAGGAACTAATTAAAAGTAACTTTTAGAAAATAATAAACGTTAGGGATACTTTTGATAATTGCTAAACACCAGTGTGGTCAATAAATGCATAAATTGTGTGCTTTCAGATGCATGAGAAAGGCTTTCTCAGATTCAAATTTTTGGGGGTGAAAAAATTACCACTTTCCCTAAAACCACATTCCATGCGTAAAATTGTGTGCTTTCAGATGCATGAGAAAGGCGCGAATTGACAATGTTTAGACTGTAATACAGGCATGATGTCTGGCTCTTGAGGGAAAAGTATGAACCGTCATTTCATTGGGAAGAAGGGCTGACCTAAATGAAAGTTTTTAATAGAAATTTAACTGATTCTTCGGAGGCCCCACAAAAAAGAAGAAGTCATAAATAATGTGGGTCTTATTTTTAGGAAAAAAAAACAGAATGAGAGAAATATTGGCAAATGTGTTGGTATAAATTATTATGGCCCTACAGCTAGTAATAGAAACATACATTTTGGTTGCCTTACAAAATTGGTTGAGGCTTTGTTCATCAGTGGCTGCTGTTGTGGCTGGAAAGACTGATAAGATGCAGGGAGAGGCAACATAATGATCAACATACACTTCTGATGAAAGGGAAACATTCAGATTCCACGAAGTCTGAAAAAGAACAAAATTATTTTTTTTAGTATGGATGTAAATTAGTGTTCATACATGTACATAAAGAGGAAGTATAAGGCATTGGGAAATGTTTTACTTCAGGACAGCATGCTCATGGGGCCTTTAAATTGTCTCAACTTATACATGTACAGTAAGTACTTCATGTTGTCAAATCTAATTCCCAACACACAAGAAAACAATTCAAAGAAAAATATGTGCTGTAATTTTGACTCTGGATAACTTTCCGTATGGCGCCACCACTTTTTCACTCATTTTTACAAAAAGGGATATCTCATTGAGGTAAATAAGATACTATATTATTTCATATCGAATGAAAAAGTGGTGGCGCCATACGGAAACTTTTCCTTGACTCTAAACACTTGCATTGAAGGAATTGGAGAAACAAAAAACGTGTAGTGCAAAGCGTTAGAATTCATCAGCAAAATCGATGGGTGGGTCAATGTTTCAACGAAAATATCCGTCCCTAACAATATTTTCCTCACTTGTATTGAGCGAGAATTCATTCAGTGGTTTAATAAATACTTTAACACACATGATCTAGTGTTTCTTCGATTTGTCTTGGATATCATAATAATAATAATAATAATAATAATAATAATAATAATAATAATAATAATAATAATAACACAGCATTCGTAAAGGCGCACTAAATCTGGTATAAAACCATTCAAAGGCGCCGGTCAAGATGGGAAAGAGAGAATTCTCAATCAAGTGTATCATTAGCTGACAATAATTTGACTGTATTGCCAAGACAATCTTGCTTAGAAAACCCCTCAAATTTCCTCTCCGTGCACCAACACACGAATCATTTACCTGAGTAAGAAGATTCTATGAACATCCGTGCAGTTATCATCGTGGAAGTTGTTGAATTTTGATGTCGGTTTTCGATGTAAAATGTTGCAGAAAATCTGCTTTTTCGCCACAAACAGGTGGAAGAGTCACCTTTGAACACACGATGCTCGCGCTCAGAAAGAAAATGGCCGCCGGCGGAGTAAAGGGTGAATCAACTTCGTTCCCAGGGGTGATCGATCTTGCCGCGCCATTTTCCCCAGCATGCCTTGCTCGATGTGCATGCGCGTGACGTAGTACGAACGGCATCCTTTTATTGGCCGAAATTTAAAAGAATCCTAGGGGTGAGGCCAGCACTTTTATCAACTTTTGCCTATTTTTTTTTAAGGTGCGATGTTGTGCTCTTCATGATGCAGTGGGCATTTCTGAAGCCTTTTTATTGATTAAAAGCAAATGATAATATTTAAAGCAATAATAAATAAGGAAGTTGTTATTTTTTATTTATACTTGAAAGTTGGGGCGAAACTTGAAAAACTGTAAGGAGTAAAGTCCAGCATTTTTATCAAATTCGGCTCAGTTTTCAAGGTGCTACATCCAAAGTGTTTTGACCTGAGAACCCCTTGGGATTTGTTCAGATTTTGATTTTGACCAAAATCAGACACAAAATAGCTGTCCAGAAAACCGTCACATGCCGCTGTGTGTTGTAGCTACTGTAGCCATTTTGTCAACACTGTGTGGACATGTGAAAGTCCACAGCGTTTCAAGTCCCTGCATTATGTGGCTTCGCCCTCAGGTCCTAACTTTGAATGTAGCATTAAAGGGTCTGGGTGTATTTCACAAAGGTAGTCCTAACTTAGGACTAGTCCTAGGCAATGCTCAGGGATAGGACTGGTCCTAAGTTAGGATGAGTTACTGGTCCTAACTTAGGACCAGTCCTATCTCTTAGCATTGCCTAGGACTAGTCCTAACTTAGGACCAGTCCTATCTCTTAGCATTGCCTAGGACTAGTCCTAAGTTAGGACTACCTTTGTGAAATCCACCCCTGGGTACTTTTTGTGATACACAAAACACAATGTCCACAGATTTACAATTAACTTCCACAGTTTGAAGACAATAATGGTAGAAAGCTTCGAATCCTTTACTAAAACACTACTTGCTGAGGTGCTGCAAAAGAGTAAAACAAGTCACGAAAGTAATTGTCAAACGTATTTTAGTAACATTGTTTTAATGCACGCTTTACATATCATTATCTTCAAACGGCGTGAGTTTAATGTAAATCTGTGGACATTGTGTTGCGTTAAACAAAATGTACCCATACTAAGTAAAGACACATGTTTCTTAGGTTATTCATACAGACACAAATTCCTTTCATTCAAATAAACTCTTGTCCACTTTCTACACACAGAGATTTAAGAAGACAAAATTCTTTTATTTTTAATATTATTTGATGCAACTGCATGCAATAGACACCTTGTTTACATTTCTTAGTTATTTGTGTAAAAAAAAAAACTAATCATAAAAAAAGTATTATTATATCATTGTGATATTAGTACTAATGCATAAATAAACTGTGATACACGCACCTGACCTCAATTCCACAAACTAATCATGGACAATTTTTTTTTTTTTATTCTGATTACAAACTACTATTCATCTGCTCAGGAATGTAAGGGCCCAGATTCATAAAGCCAGCAAGCACAAAATCTTGCTAAGCACAGGAAAATATTGCTTAGTAAAAACAGGTTACCAGTTAACATTCAATTAAGTTTACTTTGTTGTGACTGGTGCCACACTAATTTTGTGCTCAGCCAATATATTTGTTAAGCAATTTTTTTCTGCTAAACAGCTTCATGACAATGGGCCCAGCTAATTAATCCACTGTGTATGGCTTTCATTCAATTTCTTATGCATATTTAGAGCTCCTGGTTAAAAGAGTTTATTCATCAAGAGAGGTGTAAGTCTTTTAATGTTTAAATTTCGAACTCACACGGTCGGCCATTTTGTGGAGTAAAAACAAAATTGCCTCCACAAATTGGAGTGAGGTGTTAGCTCACAAGGTATTCAAGACATATTTGTGTGGATTGTCATATTCTACTTTTAAAACATCGTTCAAGGTTTCAAACGCTTTACATATACCCCAATCTAAGACAACGTGTCCCTTTAATTTGGCACAACGCTTTAAAAAACATTAACATTTGTTCTGTTAAAGGCAGTGGACACTATTGGTAATTACTCAAAATATTGAGTAACATGAAACCTTTCTTGGTTACGAGTAATGGGGAGAGGCCGATGGTATAAAACTATGTGAGAAACGGCTCCCTCTGAAGTGCCATAGTCTTCGAGAAAGAAGTAATTTTCAATGAATTTGATTTCGAGACCTCAAGTTTAGAACTTGAAGTCTCGAAATCAACCATCTAAACGCACACAACTTCGTGAGACAAGGGTGTTTTCTTCTTTCATTATTATCTCGCAGTTTGATGACCGATTGAACTCAAATTTTCACATGTTAGTTATTTTATGCATATGTTGAGATACACCAACTGTGAAGGCTAGTCTTTGACAATTACCAATAGTGTCCACAGCCTTTAACAGATTCTGTTTACAGATTTGAAATGAACTCAATCTTCTTGTCGCAAAACCAAAGTTGGTATTTTAAGGTTCTTATACTGTCCTATAGTCAATACACAAAAACTCAAATATTCTTAAAGAGCAAAGTATTAAATTTTAATCTGGAATATGTACATAAAATTATTTTAAAATATATTAATTGATGGAAGGTAGTACAAACTCTGACTAAGGAACAATTTTTAAAGATAACAACACTTGCCCATACACTAAACAACGAAATACAAAAATTAAATAATCAAAGTTAAAATTTCTTCTATATTACTGGTGCGTTTAGCATGCAGTAAGTACTGGTTAGGTTGTTACTAGTTGTTATTAACTATGTGTACAAAAAATAAAGATTTATAGAAAATTTTTGTAGAAAATTCATCTCATTAAATCCTTAGAAAAAAGGAATAATTGCTTCAATTTGCAACAACAAAAATTGCATGAAATTTAAAATGCACCATTTCAAATACAAAGTGATACAAGAATAGCTTGATTCTGATGGGTAAATAAAGGAATGATTAAATATTAAAATTCAATTTATTAAGAGATTAAAGAGTGGCGGCGACATCTTAAATGGCTGTTTTAAAAACCAGTCAATAATACAACAATGTTGGTAATATAGTAATTTAGGAAGCTAATAATTCTTACAACTGAGAAGTTGAATTACGAAGGACACAGCTACAAGGTGTTCGAGAAGCAGGCATGCAAGGGTGCCAAAGGCAGCCTTCCACATTGACCAAAATATGACCAGATAGCACAGCCTGAGATTTTAAAATGTAAAGGGAGGAAAAACCGAAAGGCCAGAAGATAACAGCCTTGCGGCATAGGAAGGAACAAGTGCACAATTCTACTCGCCATAGCCTTGCTGGGATTGGAACCAGGGCCACAGTTGTGAGAGAGACAGGTATTGTGTGTATGGTGTCTCGCTTTCCAAAAGCTTGCCCCAAATAATTATGTAGATGATATGGCATGGTTAAAAAGTAGGAGGGTTAACTGTGTGTATGCACTCACCAAATGATATTACATTGCAGACTGACATAGCTTATCTATCATTCAAAACCCCTCTGGGTGACATTAATGAGTCACACAGTAGGAGGGTTAACAATACAGTTGTACATGCAACTATAAACATGACCCAATCTCTGGTCATGCAACTGAAATTTCCCCCCAAATACAAAAGTGCTTGATCTTCAGTTGCAAAAACGAAAAAATAACAAGAAATTTGGTTACAACTTTCTGTTCTGAAAACAAATAGTACTCAAACTGAAATCCACTCTAACACGAACACAAGCAAATTGCAAATATACTAAGAAAACACTAACATTATTTGTGGTTAAAGCATCTATGATGTCAAAATATAAAAAGTATATGGAATATTTGTGACTCCTTAAATTTGTTGAGATGAGTAAAATATATCTCTATTTCAATTTTCTCTATAAAAAATGTTAATTTGTTCAAGCACACACCTAGAGGGCGCTTTGAGGAACCTGACCAGAGAGGCGTTTAAGCTTCAGTGATTAAGTACGCCATGTCCGAATTGACGGCTACAGCTACGGCTGTTGCCAGGTGTGTTGCTAAGGACCTCCTCTACCTCAATGCATGGTGACGCGAAACTTGTAGCTGTAGCCACCAAATCAGACACGGCCTTAACCACTTTGAGTCTGTATTCTGAAATTTTTTTTATGAGGAATGTTAATGGGTTTATGGTGTAATGGTTTTCATTTTAAAATACTACTACCACAATAGGGACTTTTCGTTTTCGACGACGGATGGTTCTGCGACGGTAAAGATGACATTTGGCGTCATCTGCGCATGCGTCGGCTTTGAGGACGGTCGTCCCTCAATTTCTACGACAGTACTTGGGATGAATCTTCGTTGTGCTGAAAACAACAACGTTTAGCTGAACAACCTTCGCAGAACCATCCGTCGCCGAAAACGAAAAGTCCCTACTGACTTGAAAAAGGAATGACAACAATGTCATGGACGGTGTCATGGTCGTGCGGTTTAGAACGTTAAATTCACGTTATGGTGGTTAAGTCATCTGAATGTGGGGTTGGACCATTGTCATGACACTTTGAAGACTTTTAAAACAAAATAATGGGTGTTTATATTGAAAACAAAAATGTACTGACATCACTAACTGTTTCTTGTGACCGTTCTGTTTTCGCACAGCTTTCCTAAATTCTTCTGGTGGGTGAATTTTACGTGACAAAACTTTCTCTGGTCAGGCTCACCAAGAGACGCCCCTCATTTGGTGACAGAGTTTGCATAGTCAATTTTCTTTGTTATACACCACTGTTCCTTTAAACTGGGTAAACATGTTTTGTCCAGAGGCTGGTGCCCTTTAAGTGTTAATAAACCAGTGCTGTACATTAAAAATCCAACAGCAGGAAAAAGTGTTTTCTTGGTCGAGCGATGACGCCCCATTTCAGAGTAATAAGGCCCCGATAACGAAAAACGAGACAATAAAAATGCACGCCCTCGATTGGTTGAAATGCTCCACGCAGAATACGCCCACGCTCATTCAACCAATCTAGGATGGTAATTTTTATTGTTTTACAGACTTTCTACCATTTCAATATAGATATCTGAAGGTTTGGTCTTTACAAGTGCACTTCTCTTTGTGGGCAACGATTCCTCTTTCAAGAAAATCTAAAGGTAAAGGAAGTTAGATTAATGAAAAACACAAATATTTGAAGAATTTTTTTTCTCACAAATTTAAGTAAAAATCCAATGCCGAAATATACATTCTCTTGGAACAATCACAGTCCCCCGAGGAAAGAAAACGAGCTTTAAACAATCCCACTGTGAGCACCAGAGCCCAATTTCACAAAGCTGCTTCATCGGCAAGAAAATACTGCTTAACAGTTTTTTGCAAAGCAGAGATGAGCCAGATATCAGTCACAAATTGTACATGGAAGTTTGGCCCGCAACCTTATTCTGGTAAGCACATTTTGGTTGTGCTTAGCTACCTTTTGTGTTTAAGAAGCTCTATATTTGTATAAACTCTCTACATCAATTCCAGGTATCTGATGGTTTTGTTGTAAAAGGGCCAAGTCTCACAATTTCCGTGATGGAAATGTTGGCCCTTTCAAATCTGGCGCACAGCGATTAGTTAAAAAACCTGAGTAATTTCATGCATGTAATTTATATGTCTTTACATTAGAGACAAGCGCATGCAGTCTCTTGTTGAAAAATATTTCTTTACATGTTACCACCAAAATGTATGCACAGTCAGGGTATGCATAGAAAGGAACTATTTTTTAGTAAGCTTTGGTTACGCAGCGTACATTAAAGTGCTTTTTAGTATCTCTACACATATCAAAGTTTTGAAGAGACAGAGAGGCAAAAATTTAATAAAATCTGTTCCATATACAATCAAAATTAAAAATATATTTAGTAAAAATAAATGTACAATCTGTATTGCATCAGGCACTTCATTGTAAATCCCTTCTTCTACAAAACAAACAAATACCAGTGAATATACAACAGATACCAGTGAACATACAATGGACGCCTAAAAACACTGGTCCCCTAAAAACACTGGTCCCTAGCTTCACTATAATACAACTGGTGCGTATTTCCCAACACAGTGCGCCCTCTACAGCTTACCCCGTCAGAGCTCAATTTCCCAAAAGGGCCAACCCAGCCTAAGCATCTGACGTCGAGACTCTTGAATAACGCCAGAGATCTGCCGTTAAGCCTATGTCAATCCCTGTCCAGAATTACATTTCAACTACATTCATTTAACATGGACAATCAAGTCAAATCCTATGTATGCAAGTACTGCACATCATACACAGTGCACACTACAGGCAAATGACCGGAAGTAAGCTTTCTATAATCTGTTTTGATTGGTCCCAGGTAATGTTTGTCAGCTGCATCACCTCGAACCAATCAAAACACAGATATGAAAAGCTTTCGTCACTGCTTGTTTACCCAATGCAATCATTGTGTGCGTTCAATCGGGTGCGACCCGGGTCGACCCTGCAGTGCTCATCGGGTGAGCCCCCGACAAGAGCTAATCGAACGATATCTCGCCCTCACATGGTGACTTCATGCACCTCGGGCCAGCCCCAAGCGACCCGTTCAATTCGACAAGCAGGGCACTCAGGGCTGACCCGGGTGAGCCCCTGGAATGCCCTCAAAGCTATTTGAACGAACGAACCAAGGGCAGACCAGGGTCGACCCAGGGAAGCTAATCGAACGCACCCAATGTATCGGGTCAATGCAGCAGTATTCTAGAGCAGGTCGCGTGACATGCACTGCAAAAGGACCAAAGTTTGTCAACCTTTCCCCATGATACACTGCAGGAATGGCCTCTCCTTGGCAAACCCTAGAGGGCGCTCTGTAATGCGATTTACCTGTTCTATCCCGATGCATACAATTTAAAAAGGATTATAATTTCAGTGCTTTTTTAAAATTGGCAAGTTTTAGAGTAGAATCTTGCCGTCTGTCCATTAACTGATGGTGCCCCTCAGCGGCTCTCATTTCCTGGCGACATCTGGAGGCGCCAATTGACTGAAATCAATTGAAGCATAGGTGGTGGATTCTTCTGTCTGTATCGGCGGTTGGTTTGCAGGATGAGTCTTCATATGGCCGACTTCCATGTATATTAACCCATCCTGGTCAACCTAGAGTAAAAACAAGAACAAGTTTCAGTTTTATTAAAAAGTGTCAAATACATGGTTCTTGCAAGTATTTTATCACACCCAATTGGCGTATTAAAGCATTCAGTATGTTTTCCTGCAAGGTATGCGGAGCTGCTGTTTTTGAAGTATGAGACCTATTCCTTTACATAGTACCATGTAATCATTTACAAGGTGCTGTTTTTTGTGTGTGCATAAAACAAAACACAAGGGACCTGCATCCCATCTTGACCCATCTATGTTTCAAATGTGTATATAGTTTCGTAACCGTTCTAGCACTATTTACTTTGTTTAACCATGGTTTAACTTTTGTGTATTTATCTACCTTAAAGTCACCTAGAAATAGAATTTTTTTTCTTTCAAACATAAGAGTATATGCTTACGAACAATAAAACAATTGTTTTAGTAATTGTTTGTCACGATTTATATGTTTAAAAAATATATAAAGTTGTTTGGGGGGCTGACTCCGCCTACCCCTTTTGTGACGTCAATCGAGGCAGACTTTGCCTGCAATGCGTATAGTAAACACACGTTCAAAGTACATGTACGTTTTTTGAAACGTACAAACTCACGACTTGGTCCGTACATGTACTTTGCAATTGTGTTTACTCTACGCATTACAGGCAAAGTCTGCCTCGATTGACGTCACGAAATGTGCCCTCTCGGGTCGGGGTCTACTCTTAAATTTGTAAATAACATAAGAACTGATTTTTTAAAACCTTAGTTAACTGTTTATTCACATTCCACTCATCAAAACACATATATTAGTGACAAAAGCTTTATTTTGAAAAAATACCACTTCCAGGTGACTTTAACAATTATTATTTCTTTAATTTAGTGCTGTTATCCTGTTTTGTTTTGTATGTAATGGGCACATCGACCACAAGCCTCGGCTTTTAGGATGATACCTCCATGTGCAAATGTGGAAATGTAAAGTGGAACGGGAGTGTAAATGTTCTATTGATTGATTGGTTGATCTTAAGGACGCAGCAATAACTGTTAAGCGTCTTGCTTTTAAAGGAGAGTGTCACAAGCGGAACTGTAACTCACACTCTGCTGATCAGAAACAACAGAGCTTGAATCTGGTATTCTTTACCATTACAGTCTCAGCCATATACTTGAACAAAGCCTTTCCAATCAAGCCTAACTTGTTAGATTCACAGAGGGCGCTAGTCAGGGGCACCGTTAACAAGAAGTGTTTATCAGACTGATTCTATGTCCTTTGACATTCAAACGATTTCCTGGGTGGCCTGATAACAATGTTAGCAGAGACTGATAGCTCATATCAATAAATCAATAAACATGTGCGCAAATGACAAGTGGCTAGCTTTTTGTGGGTCGCTGGCACTTCGGCACTACATGTATTGTTACAGAAAGACCCTGGATTCAAGAAAACAAAAAGAAAAAATACATAACAATCTTCTTTCTCTTTTTGGACAATGGACACTTGTTTTGGTTCTTGAGCTTCATTTGGAGAGAATTATGGTATGATAACCTTTTGCCAAGCTTGAACAAATTATTATGAAGATATTTTGTCACAATAATTAAAGAAACATCAATTATACTCTCGTAGACTGGGCATCAGATTACCACGACTGAAACATGGCAGGATTTCTATTTATAAGAAAATAGAATCTTTCTTAACAGAAACACTTTCTCAGGGAATCACACAATAACTTGTTTCTTGAATTAAGATTACTAAGCAGTTTTTAGCAGTGCACGATTATTTTGGCATGTTTACCATTTTGTTGGGGACAAAATATTTTAATCAAAAAAGAGTGGTTTGAAGTTTAAATTTTGTTCAATAGAACAATTTGGCTTTACACAATTTGGGTTGAAGCTAAACTAATCACTTTGAAAAACAATTTGTTCAAAACTATTTGCAAGACTTGCACAAAGTCCGCTGTTTAGAATAGAATTCTAATTGTTTTGTTGATTGTGAATACAAAGTTCATATTCCAATACCAGTTTATGGGAATGTCACCAGCTGTCCCTGGTGCATGCTGATACCAGGTGATTGTATTTCAGAGTCAGACCATGTTTAGGTTTAGCCGCAATGTCAGGCCAGGAATGTAATCTTTGAGAGGGCAAGGCAACTTCATTTCAGAAAAGTCACTTCCATTGCACAACCTGAAAGTCTTTGGAGATGATTTAAAGGGGCACCAAGACCAAGACCAGGGCAACGGGAGGCTGTGGCATTTGTGGCCCTCTGTGTTACTCCAGGCCTGCAATATTTTAACTTGAAAATATCAATTGGAGATCGTGCATGCTAAGGTTTGCTCTAATGTAGGCCTACTACTCCTCAATGTGGGCAGGATCCGTTTTATATTTGGATTAAACGCTCTATTTTGTCTAATTCAGGCAGAGCAATGCCAACTGAACAAAATTATACTTTATTTTTGGTTACATGGCAACCCCAGGGATCTAGCTCTGCATCTCTGACTACACACAGTTGTTGATAAGAATGGGCAAAAGGGTGTCTGGGTGGCCTTTGGAAACCCAATTTTATTTTGGAAATACTATATATATTTTTTTTATCTGTCACTTAAATCGAACGCACTTTTCATTTGCCAAAGTGTTGCAAGATAAATACTTGGCATACAATGTACACAATGAAAACAATGGTCTTTAAGTTCAAGATGTGAACAATGGTATTGATTTAGCCGAGTAGCGCATTTGTTGCACAAGGCTGTATACTCCCCAGGGAGCTGAGATGGTTTAAGGAATGATTTAAGGCCCAGTGACCAGGGGTAATAATGTTGGAGCGCCACGAGCGTCACTGCGTGACGGACTCGAGCGCCATATAAGAACCCATTATTATTATTATTTGTATTATTCAAAATGATCGTGGATTACTTTACTGTTTTGCTTCAGCCTCACACCTCTTGTTCTTTGTTCGTTATTTCACTTTAACCCTAAATACAAGATCGGAGCTGTCATGTGATAAGCATGACTGAAGATCCTCTTTCTTTTCCATTGTTCATGACCAACAAAAACAAACCTTTTTCAATATATTTTTTTAACCTTAAGGTCCTCTTCTAATTCTTGGCACTTTCTATTTCCTCAAAAGGTAGCGGACTTTCGATCAGTTTTCTCAAATTTGTCATCTTATTTGCTGTAGAAATATTGGAAGGGATGCTCTCAAATTTGGTTAAATATTAACAAATGCATTACTTTGATTGGGTTTACTCTTCCCAAACTTATGTTGTGTCATCTCTGTAAGATATTTATAAAGAACTCTGGCTCTAG
This sequence comes from Asterias rubens, assembly GCF_902459465.1. NCBI lineage: Eukaryota > Metazoa > Echinodermata > Asteroidea > Forcipulatida > Asteriidae > Asterias > Asterias rubens. Next base: position 11,060,991 of record NC_047078.1, on the reverse strand, counting down.
CAATGCATAGGTCATGGGTTTGAATCCCACCCGAGTAATTTGCCTTTTTTTTGTCTTCACAGAACTCTGGAAAGTACAGAGTATGCAGTGCTTAATACACTTTGGTGTAAGGGTGACAACCAAATACAGCCAGCTGAAGTTGGACACTGGTCTGAAAGTAAATCTACACCAAACCCAGAAACTGACTTAGTTGACTTTTCCACTTGAGTTGGTGGTTCAAATTGAAGTAGGTACGATACAAAACAGCCACACAAAATTTAAACTTTCTGTATTTTTATGTTTCTGGGCGACAATGTAACTTCTTTTTAGAGTGACACATGCCTATATCTCTTGCCCGAAGTGCAACACTGATAAGAGTAAATTTGTTTGCATCAGAACAAATTAAAATATACAAGATACGTTATCAGCTGTGTGTCTGACCCGGGCTTAATGGTGGTGTTTGTTGTAAAGGCACTGGACACTATTGGTAATTGTTAAAGACCGCTATTCTCACTTGGTGTATCCCAACATGCATAAAATAACAACCCTTTGAAATTTTGACTCATATTGTTTGTATGCTTTCAGATGCCTAATAAAAGGCTTCAGGCCTGAAGTTTTTTTATTTTTGAGTGAGAACTTATTTTACCCCTTTCTAAAAAACTATGTTCTTCACAGAGAGCCGTTTCTCGCAATGTTTTAAAGGCAGTGGACACTATTGGTAAGTACTCAAAATAATTATTGGCATAAAACCTTTCTTGGTGACGAGTAATGGGGAGAGGTTGATGGTATAAAACATTGTGAGAAACGGCTCCCTCTGAAGTGCCATAGTTTTCGAGAAAGAAGTAATTTTCCACGAATTTGATTTCGAGACCTCAAGTTTAGAACTTGAGGTCATGAAATCAACCATCTAAACGCACCTAACTTCGTGTTGCAAGGGTTGTTTTTCTTTCATTATTATCTCGCAACTTCGATGACCGATTGAGCTCAAATATATACAGGTTTTTTATTTTATGCATATGTTGAGATAAACCAACTGTGAAGGCTAGTCTTTGACAATTACCAATAGTGTCCACTGCCTTTAAACTATCAACAGCTCTCCATTGCTCGTTACCAAGTAAGTTTGTATGCCAACAATTATTCTGGGTAGTTACCAATAGTGGCCAGTGCCTTAAAACCAGCTTAAAATAGGGACTGTCCCTCATGTCAACGGATGACCAAACCAGGACATGATTATGGCTCAGAATGAATCATCAATAATCTGTGTACATTCAAGGATTATTTTTTCAGCCAGTTTTTGTGTGCGATGTAACTAAAGTTACTGATACGTTAAGTACTTGGATTATTATATGACTTTGTTTACCTTTTCCAAAATATGGGTCCAGACGAGACAAGTTTGTTTTTCTAACCACAAAGGTCAATAGTTAAAGCCATTGGACCCTTTCGGTAAACAGTGTTTTCCAAGGCCCACACTTTGTGTATCACAACTTCTATATCAAATAACAAACCTGTGAAAATTTCGGCTCAATCGGTCATCAGAGTCGGGAGAAAATAACTGTAAAACCCACCCTTGTATCCGCGCGTTATTCCGTGTCATGACATGTGTTTAAAATAAATCCGCAATTCTCGCTATCGAGAATTGATATTGTTTTACTGTTTTCTCAAAAAGTAAAGCATATCATGGACTAATATTTCAAGAGAAGTCTTTCACCACTACCTTCTGTAAACCCTGTAAGTTATTTGTAAATCTGTGAACTTTTATTATTTTTTTCTGTACCGAAAGGGTCCAATGGCTTTAACTGTAAAGTCTATCTCACATTTACACTGGTTCACAGGCTGGAGGTCATTAGAACATAATGCACAACAAGTAGCAAACATACAAGCTCTTACATGTAGGTCCATCCTTTTTTGGTGTCAAAACGTGCACAAAAGGATTGTACATGTGTTTACGTAGCTCCGAACAGTGTGCATCAGCCATTTCTGCGTTTTTGAAGGAGTCAATTCCTTTTGTGCACGTTTCCACACACCGCAAAATGGCAGTGGAGAGTCGCATGTATGTGCGCTGCGCATTGTGCATGGGGTCTATAGTTTCAATGTTACGATAGTAAAATCATGCAAGGGACTTACCGTTCTCCCAGAAGCGGACTGACATTGTGCCAGATTTGCATAATCATCGTCTTCATCATCTGAGGAAAAAAAAATTGATAAAACCCTTATTTCATCAAAACAACTCCTCTTGGAAAAGAGTGTGCAAGTCTTGTGAGTGTTAAACTTTCGAGACCAAGTTGGTCCCAACTATACATGTATTGAGTTTCACGTGACACGATTCTGTTCTTCAAATACTTTAGTTTTTCGTAGTTTATGGCTATCAAAATAAATTTTATTATTGTTATTATTCATGGCTTAATAAAACACTGCAATACACGTGCAGTTTATAAAAACAGTCATTAAAAATATTACATACATGTATATTACATAAAAGAATGAAATATCAAAAATATAAACACACAGGCAACAAATTTGTGACAGTAAAACATTCAAAAAGAGCTCACAAACATATTTGGATTAGTTTAAAATTCAAACATTGCTCATGATCCGAAGAGCTTCGCCCCATATTGTTGGGAGAAGACAATTTAGCGTGAACTACTTGAAACTGAAATAATTGAACAAATCAACGAAAAAAACCAGAGAATGCGACTTTACATTTGTTTCTGGTTATCATTGAATATCATTGAAGAGAAAATATGCCTTCGTTTTTTTAGAACCCTTGAATTCACAATGGGAATAAACAACTAAAATGCAGTACATCTGTAGCCCAAATTACAAGGAATCAACTACAATAGACCTTTATCATGGTGCAGCCATCTTGAGTTTTTCCCATTGACATCAATGTAACCGAACCGAGGCTGGAATCACAAAATAGTTTGGTTCCTATTTGCAAAATGATTATTAGCATACACTATTGTATAGAAGGAACATGACCAAGATGGAGACAACATGATAAAGGTATGTAGCAACAGCAGGCTCCCTATAACTTACCAATCTTTGGCTTCTCCTTCTGTGGAGGGAGTTTCACATCTTCATAATCCGACTCTGCGTCAACTAAAACAACCCAAAACAAAAAAAGTCAATATTTATAAACATGCAAGTTGCGTATTGCTTTAAAGGTTGGGTCTTGCTTTAAAGGTTGGGTCATACTTAAGCATTGACCCAACAAAGTTTTGAGTAATAACTATCCAAAAGCCCCGTTCTAGAGCGCTTTATTAATTATTTTTTGGATCAATGTCATGCAAAATGTGTAGTTGGTTTTCCAATATTTTCATGTGACCCAGATGCCCGGTCAAACTCAAACTTCTACAGGTTTGTCAGTTCACGTTTATGGTGAATTACATAAAGTGCTTACACTGCCAGCAACTGTTTTATTAACAAAACCAAATTCTGTTTCTTTAGGTGTTTTCAAAACAACTATTTGTGATTTTTCCTCTTACATCATAAACTAAGCACTTTTCACTGTTTCTACACACATACAAATAAGAACACAAAATATTTTTAAAACTTACGTTTTGATGGTGGCACATATTTCTTTGGCTTCTTGGCTAAGAATTTTAAAAATATACAAGAAAAAGAAAATGAGAGAAACAAATTAATGATGTAAAAAAAAAAAAATAATAACAAAATATCAAAACAAAGATATTTGAAATAAATAACAACAAAAATAATCTAAAGTTTTGCATCTAGGAAAAGAATATATTTTTTTACCCTAACACTGATTACACAGGCACATCAATCGAGTGGGACTCAAACCCACGACCTTTGCATTGCTAGAGCAGATGCCTTCCCACTAGACCATCATGCTACAATCCCGACCACGTCTCGTTGGGCTCCCTGCCTCCTTTCAATAATGGGTCTACTTGCATGGTCTTCTACGTTACAGTCAACATTGAGCGGGGGGGGGGGGGGGGGGGGGGGGACAGGGGATGGGGGAGAAAATGTTTATTGTCAGGGGTAGTGGACATGGAATGGTTTAATGTAGTAACATTGGGAATGGATGGCCCAAGCATTATGGCCGGGATTGTAGCCTAATGGCTAGAGGCATCTGGAATCCTTTGCAGCGAGTACTGCAATGATCTAGTCAGGCTAGCTTGATGGTACAGTGGTAAGACAACTGCTCTAGCAATGCAAAGGTCTTGGGTTTGAATCCAACCCAAGCGATCTGCCTGTGGATTTTGTTTACAGAACTCAAGAAATTACTGAGTATAAAATGCTTAATACACATCCCTGTACAAGAATAAAAACCAAATTATAAAAGTAAATAAATAAATGAGCTAACCTGGAGCCTTGTTAACCCCAGCATAGACAGCATCAGGATTGGTCACATCAGGAAGATCTAATAAAATGTAATCCCATATTAAAATCATTCTCTTTTTTTTCTTCTGGATTTTTGTTAATTGGGCATCATAAAGGTCCCCTTGTGGTCCAGTAAACCATTTGCGAGTTAGATTTGAATTATGTCTGGTACAATGACTTGCTTAGTCATAATGTACCGAGAACAAGTACATTGGACTTCCTCAGACTATAGAGACAGTTGCTATGTCAAATGGTTCGGGGCAAACCTTTACAAAGCAACCCCCAGATGAGCAAACCCTTATATACCATTGCGCCATACACATATTCAGAATTGTGTGTTACATGTACGTAACTACGCAAAAGCTTGCCCCTAATCATGTGACATAGCAACTGTCTGTATAGTCTGACGATTTCAAAGTTAAGAGGTAACTTGTGATCAAGCATGTCATTGTAGGCATACAAGACAATCTTCAAATCTAATAAACAAATTCACTGGGTTCTTTCACGTGCATACACAACACACAGGACGTACGGGTTTACGTCCCATCCGAAGCAGTAACTGTTTGTCATAAGGTCACAGGTGTCTTGACTGGGACCCGAACTGACACTCTGCTAATAAGAAACACCAGAGTTTGAATTTGGTGCTCTTAACTGCTAGGTCATGACACGCCACAACAATAATAACAATTATCTTCAAGTACGCGCTAATCCTGCAATCAGATTCACAGAATGGAGTGGCGATAAAAATTGCACAGCTAATATCACTACCATGCGTCTTGTGTGTTCTGTATGTCACGCGCCAAGTTTGCTTGAAGATAAATACGTTATCACACGCGCGCTCGTGGAAATATGGAAAATATAGCGCACCTGCGTCCCATATCCAACTCGGCCTTCGGCCTCGAACTCGGCCTCGTTGGATATGGGACGCAGACGCGCTATATCTTTCCGTATTCCAAACGCGCTTGAATGATAACTTACATAATAGTAATTACCGAGTTCTCTTTACCACACCCAATGGGCATATCAAGGTTTTTCCCTGCATGCTGATCAAACCAGGAACACTGAGGGAAACCTAATGCGCTAGCTTATGGAAATACCAAAACGGCTCGATTCTAACAACAGAGAGAGTACCAAACTTGAATCCGATTTCCAATAGCGGGTCGTGGATGAGCGCGGTTTGTGTGATTGGCCATGGTTCGTAAAAAAAATAATAACATGAAGTTTTGAATCAAGACTAGGGCGAACCCCTTCTCTTTACGATTATGTGACTTATATTGGGCTGGCTACAGCCACGTGACTTAAGAAACAAACAACAAATAAACAAAACATCACAAAACATATAAACAAAACAAGCAACAAACAAAACCAAGTAACAATAAAAACATACCAACAAGTGGGAACCACTCAACTAAGAAAATCAGGTAAGACAGACAGAGATCAGAAAGTAAAGACAAAGGGATCAACAATAAACTACAGAAAATAAGAAGTTTTGAACTTAAGAAACAAAAATCTTACTTTGTGGAGCTGGTTTTCTTGGCTTCTCCTTGTTTACTATGGCATAGGTGTCTGCCAAAAAATAAATCGTCATAACAGAATAGTGCAAAAATAATATGGAACAGGGCCCAAGTTCATAAAGCTGCTTAGCACACAACTTTATGCTTACTGTGGGATTTCATTTCATAGCACTGCTAAAACCGAAAAGGTATGCTAACCTTTTGGTGCTTACTGTATGAAAATGAACGACGAAACAATACAAATCAATGGTGAACGCGCAAGATGGCCCCCCCCCCTAATTTCCCTTTAATTGTGAAGTAGGCTAATTGATTAAGAACAATTTTCTGCTACAGTTAGCACGAAAATTTGCTTAGTGTTGAGCAGCACTATGAAATTGGGCCCAAATCATCAGCGTACAAAATAAAAAGGGCTACTGCACAATATTGATAAACAACATTTAAATTTGTTAACATTCCTACATGGTGGATGTTTGTGGACTTACAATAGTGGAAAGGGGTGGGGTGGAAAGGGGTGGGGTCAAAAGGGATTGGGTGAATCAGGGTGGAAAGGGGTAGAGTAAGGTGGGGTCAAAGGGATTGGGGTGAATCTGGTTAGAAAGGGGTAGAGTAAGGTGGGGTCAAAAGGGATTGGGTAAGTCTGGGTGGAAAAGGGGTAGAGTAAGGTGGGGTCAAAAGGGATTGAGTGAATCTGGGTGGAAAGGGGTAGAGTAAGGTGGGGTCAAAGGGATTGGGGTGAATCTGGGTAGAAAGGGGTAGAGTAAGGTGGGGTCAAAAGGGATTCGGTAAGTCTGGGTGGAAAAGGGGTAGAGTAAGGTGGGGTCAAAAGGGATTGGGTGAATCTGGGTGGAAAGGGGTAGAGTAAGGTGGGGTCAAAAGGGATTGGGTAAGTCTGGGTGGAAAAGGGGTAGAGTAAGGTGGGGTCAAAAGGGATTGGGTGAATCTGGGTGGAAAGGGGTAGAGTAAGGTGGGGTCAAAAGGGATTGGGTAAGTCTGGGTGGAAATGGGTAGAGTAAGGTGGGGTCAAAAGGGATTTGGTAAGTCTGGGTGGACATGGGTAGAGTAGGGTGGGGTCAAAGGGATTGGGGTGAATCTGGTTAGAAAGGGGTAGAGTAAGGTGGGGTCAAAAGGGATTGGGTAAGTCTGGGTGGACATGGGTAGAGTAGGGTGGGGTCAAAGGGATTGGGTGAATCTGGGTTAGTTAGGGTAAGACTCATTGATAAATACCAAAAGTGTTTATGTTGAAAATTATTCATTTTTTTATATGTATTTTGTTTTTTGGGAGGGGGATAATGGATATCTTCAGGTCAAAGGTCGCAAAGTAAAATTACCTCCGCTGTCAGTAACCATTCTTTCAATAGGTTTGGCATTTGTCTCTGCACCTCCTATAAGGGGAACAAAAAGTAAAGACAGAAACAAACAATTTGAATTTAACTCGATATCAGCAACTATATATACACCAAGGCATTTCTACTAGGTAAAGGGCACCCTATGAGGAAATTGTAAATTTCTACTGGCGCATTTCAAGGGCACCAAGGCAATAACCAAGGGGCATAGAGGCAATCATCTTCATTGCCTCAGTGAAGTTTCGAGCCTGCCAAAGCAAGTTGAAAAAAAACTCTAAAGCATTTGATTGAATAAAATGTGATGATTTCTGGTTGATGTTCACAGAAGATTCTCAACTTCATTGTCATCCTAGCCAGATGTCAAGTACGACCCAAGATATCACGCACGAAGAAAGACCAGTGCGAGCGGCGAAGCTGCGAAGCGCCTTTTAGCAATCGTTTTGGGGCCTTAAGTTTTTCGTTACTTTTTGCCACAGATTTCAGTGGGAGAAATGTAATGCATAATGCATGAGCGTGTAAAGTCATGTGCTGATGAGGGTAACACAAAGAAGGTGCATATATGAATAACTAATTAGATAGACGAGGTGCTTTGCGGATTCGCAGCTCGCGCTGGTCTTTTTCCGTGCATGACATCTGGGGGTGCCGTTGCCGCGTGCGCCTTGATCACCGTCATCCTTGCTGGTTCATCCTTACTGGTTTATAGGAGAGAGAACCAACGCACAACTCTACTCAAATACAATAGTGGCCTTTGCCGGGAATCGAAACAGAGCCACTGTGATTATTTCTCGTGGAATTTCTCAGAGGAACAAGTAATGAAATCAAGAATAGCCAGAAATATAGAGATAGCGTGCTCATCCCACACGGCTAAAGGTTGGAAAGTTTAAGACTTTTAAAAAAAATTGATAAAATGGTGGTGTTCAAGGGTAAACCCAATCAAGTTTATTTTCTTTTTAATTTTATAATTAATGATAACAAATAAGTGCTCAAATCCAAAACAAAACAAAAACCAAATTGCATGATGATCAAAAACAATTAAACATTGTACATAAATGATTTCAATCAAGTTTTTTGGGGCTTTACAATGTAAAATTTAAAATGTAAATATAAAATCAGAAAGGCATGAAATTGAAATAATAAGAGTTTGGAAGTTAGAGATTTCAGACCTTGACCAGTGGTTGACATGGGTCTTGGAGCACGCTTCTTTTGCGGAGATTCATCTGTTAGCAGTAATAGTAGAGCATAAGTAAAGACAAGTTAGTAATGACACAATTCAACTGACATCATCACCACTGATAAATCTTGCGCGGCCATTTTGGAATCCTATTCACTGTGGGATTATTTTTTTTTAAAGGAAGGTTACAGAATTGGTAAGAAACAAAAATCGTGAAGATCACGGATTTACATAAAACTTATAAGGTCTAATGATGATGATGATAGTAGAAAACATCCCTTGAAATATTTATGTTTGAAATGTCAAATTTGATGAGAGTTTATCGCTCAGCAGTGAGCGTTTTATTGACTTTTGTTTTGGCATCGATGCAATGCAAAATGTGCAATCCATTTTTCACTATTCTCTCGTGACCCAGATGGCCGATTAATCTCAAACTTCTACAGGTTTGTCAGTTTATGTATATGGTAGATTACATTAAGTGCTTAAACTGCCAGCAACTGTTTTGTTAGCAAAGACCAATTCTGTAATGTTCCTTTAATATTTCTGGTGAGAATCCAAGGATGCCTCATCAGTGAACAAAGTCAATGTAGCCTTGAACGTCAAGGACACCAAGGCATTTTCTCCTTGTAAAGGGCACCCTTCAAGAAAATTGTAAGATTCTACTAGAGCATATCAAGAGCACACAGGCGACGTGCAGCCTCCGTGAAGTGTCAGGCTTGTAACTTTTCCTTGATATGTGTTCTGGGTTCTTTTATCTGCACTACCAATGCTAGTACATGGGACCTTCGGGTTAAAGTCCCATCCGAAGGACAAACTAAATATGGCAAATATCTTTCTGAAGGATACAAGAGCCACAATTGGGACTCGAACCCGCACTCTGATGATCTGAAACACCAGAGCTTGAGTCCAGTGCTCTTAACCGCACCATGCCACATAAAGCGCATTTTGCTCCCATGTCCCACACAGGTTATGTTTGCCATGCACGCCATTTTTTAAGTCAATCATGTAAATGCCACCTCACGTAAAATCGCGCACTACACTTTATAGAACATCATGACACTGACTTCAAAATATCGCAACCAAGATTATTGTGATGATGATGTTCGGTGAATTAGGTCAAAAGAAGAATTTAAGAAAGTTGTTAAGATTAAGAAGTATGCACAAGAAATATTAGGAGTCTCTCTGATGTTGTAGTTAACCTTGATAGAAAATATGGATGAAAAATGCAGTAGAAAATCCAACATCCAGAAAGGTAAGTAGAGAGAATGTGCAGAATATGAAAGAGAAGTTCCAAAGATTTAGCAGATTCTGGGTAGACCTGTCAAATGAAAACCTAACACCTTCTACAAAATCACGAAACTGTTTGGTTTAATGCGCATGAACATGTTTAAATGAATTTAAACAGTATAATCCTGGCAATTACGAAATTGGGTTTTGGTTATCAGTAAATTACAATGTGTGACATGTTCCTGAAGAGAAATGTTCACAAGACAGTATACGGCGCTACAGCTGTTTATAGTGAATGCTGTTATGGTGAACAGAAACCCATGAAGGCGTCACAGTCTCCGGAAATTGTCATCAGATTGTCATACGATTATGGAATTTCACGTGACGATGCCCAAGAAATTAGCCAACAGCCAATCAACAGCTGAAGCAAGTACAATCAATACCTACATGAGGCCACACAATGGCAACTGATTACACTTGAAGGCAATACACAGTTGTGAATTTTCATTTAACATTTTACTACTTGCGGGACACACGAAGGCCACAAACACAGAAAAGCAGCATCATATTGAGAGTACACTGCATTCGAGCTAGGTTATGAAGGCATCAAGTGACCTCCGGATGGTATGAAGGCCCCGTCAAACAGGACCCGATAACGAGAACGATAAAAATGCGCGCCCTCGATTGGTTGAATAAGCATATGGACGTAATCTGCGTGGAGCAATTCAACTAAAAGAATCTCTTTGCGTCGTCGTCGTTATTGTTTTTCGTATCGCTGCAGTGCGACTCGGCCTTAGACATTTGGCAAAATTTGAACATTTCTTTTATTGTGTGTCCATCTGGGGTCAATTTCGGGACAGTGTGTGGCCTGCTTAATGCCCTGCAAGACTTCACCAAGTCAGCCTTGAAGACGGTATTTGAATTGAAGAGACCTTTCCTGTTGGACAAGTTGGTGAGTAATGGATGCCAATGATTCAAATGGAAATCTGGGTAAATTGATCAGAGAGAATAATTGCATACAAATGAACCAAATCAAGTTTTAAATCAAGAAGTTTGCAAAAATATGCATTTTTATATTATAAGCTAATGATACATGACCTAGTAGTCCCAACAAAATTGGCTTCCCGAATGAGGAATTTGGAGGATTTTGGAATTTGATGGGAAAATTATTTGAGTTGATTCATTTGATATTTTGATTTACCCAGTCAGTTTCCAAAATTGATTTTAATTTTATATGATAAGCCATTGTTATTTGACCCAGCAGTCCCGAATCCAACAAAACCAGCTTCCCGAATGAGGAATTTTAAGGCTTTTTTGAGAGTTAGGTTTGGTAAGAAAGATGAGTCCTAATGAAACATGAATGCTAAGATGTTTGTGTCTGCATAGAAACTACCGTGAGCGGATGATTTCAATATTTCATTGTAGTTTTATCTCAGACCTGGCTTGGTTCCTTCCAGTCCAGGTTTCTTCATCGATGGTTTGGGTTTCGTGATCAGCGGTTTCTCTACTAACAAAAAACATTTACAAAAGTAAAACTAAAATAGTGTTTGTTAACCCTCCTACTGTCTGACCATTCAATAACAATTAACATCCACTGAAGTTTCAAATGATAGATATACTATGCCAGCCTTTAGTATGATTACACTGTACATGTACCTGTAGGTGAAAGCAAATATGTACACAGTTAACCCTCCTACTGTGTGACCATTCAATATAACATTCAGCGGGGATTCAAATGAATGATTAAATATGGCAGCCTGTAAAATGATATCATGTGATGAATGCATCTACGCAGTACACAGTTAACCCTCCTACTATCTGACCATTCAATAATAAACCTCCACTGATGTTTTCAAATGATAAACTAACAAATATGCCGGCCTGCAATATGAAATCATGTGGTGAATGAAACTACACAGTACAGAGTTAACCCTCCTACTGTCGGACCACTACAAAAACAATTAAAAACCACTGAGGTTTTAAATGAACAATGAATGATTAAATATGCCAGCCTGTAATACGACATCATGTGGTGAAGGTAACTACACAGCTCACAGTTAACCCTCCTATCAGGTGACCATTCAACAACAATCAACATTTATTGAGGTTTCAAATAATTGATTAAAATGTCGGCCTGTAATATGATATCGTGTGGTGAAAGCAACTAAACAGGACACAGTTAACCCTCCTACTGTATGACCATTAAATAACTATTTACATCAACTGAAGTTTTGAATGATAGCTTCACTCCACTAGCCTGTGTATGAAATCATATGGTGAATACACTAAACAGTAACTACATTGTATAAAAATGTGTGTGTCAATACGTAAAATTTAAGTCAGCGCACTTGCTACACACCAAGGTTTGTGTCAGTTCATGGAAACATTTTTGTCTCAACTTTTGAGGTTTGTGTGTGTCGTGTATTGCAATGATTATATTAACCTTTGTGTCAGTTCGTGGCGACGGAATAAAAATGTCAGATCAGCGCAAAATTGCCTAGCCTCATATAATCGTAATTTAAAAAGAACAGCACCTGAAGCAATGAAACTTCATGAGACGGTAGGCCTAGGTTAACATTGTCTAAACATGGAAAAAAATGAAAATTAAACATAAAAGTGGTGTTGTACAACATGTACAAGGTGTGTCAATTTGTTGCGTTGGTGGCGAAATGACTGTTTTGGGTCCTAAGCATGATCTTTCAGTATGAATGGAAGCTGAAGAAGATGAGATTGTTTGTGAAGCAAACCTTTAACGCTAGACTCTTTGCCAGACTTCCTCACTGAAGATTTCACAGGTTTTTCATCAGCTGCAATATGCCACAATAATAGAAGTAGTATGGTTTACAGGCTACCTTTGTATGTACCTAATCTATTTTGACCAACTGTTATACTGTTAATTTAAAAAAAAGTGTCCTAAATCGTTTCTTCTCATTTTGATTCTGGTCTTGCACAAGAGTTTCTGGTTCAATAAAAAATTGAGCTACAAGCCGTGTGGTTGTGTGGATCCCCCCCCCCCCCCCCCCCCCCGCAACAACACCAAATTGGAGCTCAGTTGGGATTAGGGTTAAGGGAAATAACACCAGTCTTTGATTTCACCAAACCTTCCTAACTTAGGATTAATTTTAGTCCGTATCTAGACTTTAGGACGCATTGAACCCATCCTAAGTTTTGTCGCGAATTAATCTTAGCATTTTGTGAAATCAGCGGCTGCAGGGTTAGCATACGGTCAATCTTCCAATATTGATTCCTAGAAACGAACTGTGTTTTGTGAAAAAGAGCTTTGTTCACTCTTCCCAGAAAACTTGCAAAAAGTGTGACAACTCCTCAAGTATTCCATGTGATTTCATTTCCTAGAATTTGGCTTGGTAGTGTGAAAAGGGGTGTTGGTGAGGTTGTATTCCCCTAGGAAACTCCTGGGGATTTGCTCTTTGAGTACATTAGCACACAATCTTTAAGCTGGAAGCTAAAGCAAATGAGGTAAAGCACACCTTTGTTAGCAGTAGCCTCTTTGGCAGACTTCCTCACTGAGTATTTCACAGGTTTTTCACCAGCTGCAATAGGCCACAATAATAGAAGAGGTATGGTTTACAGACTACCTTTGTATACACCAGCTTGTTTGATGCAAGGAGATGGCACATGGTAAACTTAGCAATGTTACTTTTATAACAGTTGAGTGAAAAAGGCCCATTAAAACCCAGGAAAATCACAGGAAGTTTTGGCCCAGTCTTTCACACTTCAGTCACTTAGGGATAATCTAGCAAGACGGACCCGTTCCTAAATGGCAAAATTTCATGGCTCTACTTATCGCCGAATTCTGTACTCGCGATCACCATTCTCCGCTTACTTGCAAGCGTCGAATGTCCATGCTAGCTGTGTACACATAGAATGCCTAGTAACGTGCACAAGAGCAAACAGTCCCTACTAACCCATGAAATATGCTTGATGTAAGTTTGGAGCACCCTGCTTACGTAAGCGCCGATTCTTTGCTTATTAAAGGTAAAGCAGAGCAATGAAATCGGGCCCAAATGGATTGGATAAGTATTCCAGTCTGTGCAAATGGACAGCACTGCAAATGGACTGAACTTAATTGATTTAATTCCCACAATTTCTCTTAAGATGAAAGCTTAAAGCACATGAGGTTATTAGTATAGCACACCTTTGTTAGTAGAAGCCCCTTTGATCCACTTTTTGACCGAAGATTTCACAGATATATCCTCAGCTGCAATAGACCGCAATAATAGAAAAGGTATGGTTTACAGGCTATATCTCATTACTCATTACAACTTGTTATTAAAGGAACACGTTGCAATAGATCGGTCGAGTTGGTCTTTGAAAAGCGTTTGTAACCGTTTGTTATAATCATATGCATTTCATAACAAAACGGTTAAAAACGATTTTCAAAGACCAACTCGACCGATCCAAGGCAACGTGTTCCTTTAATTTAAATTATTTTTACATTTTTGGGGCAGATAAAAGTACAATGATGCTCATTGGTAAACACAATAAAGATACAAGAGCAATTAAAATACAGAGGAAGGAAGGAAAGAATAGTAGCTGGCTTTAAATGAAAATACGAACCCAGGCTCGATTTCAAAAAGTTATTCAAACACAAAATGTAACTAATTTAGCACAAGTTTGCATATTTACATGTAGATTACCAGCCAAAATACCATGACAATGTGTACCATTCATGACTGGTTTCCTGCTTTAGTTTTGCTTAGCACAAAATCGCTTTATAATAACATTGTCTGCTAAAACAAAGTAAAAATGGGTTGGTCTCCTTTAAAAAAGAGTGAATAAAAGCTGCTGATGTATACGGGAAACATGACTGATGAAAGTGAGAGCATAGCATAGTTAGTAAAACCCATCTTTAGAACAAATATTTCCTGTTTTTATTGCAATAGAACAGTAAAACAAATTAGCTTGCCGGAACCAAAGGCTCCATTTCAGTTTCATCAAGAACCAAGATTCATGTTCAACATGACATTTTCATGGGTGACAGGCATGACAGACACAACATTTAAAAAATCTGAAACTATTATCTGGCTTTTAGGAGATAAGTTGAAATGATGGCATTTTCTCCTTTTGGTAACTCCTGGGTTAAAGATTTCAAGAAGCAGGCCTGGTACTTCATGAACGCAAAAAATAAATGAATGAATGAAAAGGTACAATGAGAAATCCCCCGACATCACAGGGATTGGATGCCCACTTGAAGGTGAGGGCTACATGTACATTTAACTGATTTGAGCTATTGATGACCCAAATCAACTGCCACCAAGGGCACGTTGCTACACAATCCTGAGACTGAAACAGGGTTACCCCCTTTACAGTCTTTAAGGGTATCAACTATGTAGGAGGCGGGCTGGTAGAGCAGAATGCAACACCCTCTCAACTTTTTCAAAGCAATGATGGTTTGCCTTTCTCAAGGACACATTAGTGTCATGACCGGGGTTCCAACCCACACTCTGCTGCTGACAAGAACACCAGAGCTTCGAGTCGGTGAACTAGACCACTCAACCTTGACATGCCACATGCCCCTTGCTGCCCTTTGAAGTCCAGTAGAAATATAGATTGCCCTTATGATGGTGCTCTTAATTAGGTAAAAATGCCGAACAAAACTGAAGTATGGGGCCTGACTAAGCTTTGAGAACAACGTAATGAAGGCTAAAAGAGTAGATCAAAGAATATTTTTTTTTTTTTTACAATTTTATATATGAAGCAAATCACAGCAATTTTTTTCAGAAGTCAAACTAATACAAGTGTGAAATTGTGCAGAGTATTTTAGAATTCTAGACAATTTAAAGAGAGGGAAGAATCTGTGATATTTCTCTTGAATTGGAACAGATTTACAAGATAGTGATAAACAATATATCAATACAGAGGGAAAAGCTAGCAGAGTATATCACATTACTGGCCTTTGGGACAAATGCAATGAAGGAGTCCGAAGATGTGGAAACATGCATAGTAACAAAAACAGACTAAAGCTACAGAAACTCTTTTTTCCCTAGACAAGAACCCATTACATGCATAAAGCATTATTGCTTCCTTATTTGAGTTGAATTGAAACCTGATTCGAGTTCCTATCAGAGATAACAATACGTGTTGTATCGCTTGCTATTCATTCAATTTACATTAAAGGCACTGGAAACTCGTGGTACCTTACTCAAAATTATTGTTAGCATACAAACTCACTTGGTAACGAGCAGAGAGCTGAAACATTGCTAGTATAAAACATTGTGAGAAACGGCTCCCTATGAAGTAACATAGTTTTTGAGAAAGAAGTAATTTCTCACTCAAATAATAAAAGACTTCAGCTGAAGCCTTTCATCATTATGCATCTGAAAGTACACACAGTAAATTATGCAACAAAGGTGTTTTTGTTCATTGTTCTCTGCAGCTTCAATGAGCAATTGAGCCCCAAGGTTCACAAGTTTGTTATTTTGTGCATATGTTGGGATACACCTAGACTGGGTTCAAAGTCTATGATTGTGGCTTTGATTTTACCCGCTAGCCAACACAAAATTGCCTGAAATAGCGCCCTCTTGCAGATTAACCCCCGTTATTGGCCTACGATTGCGAGTTAGGGGGCTGTGATAGCAAATCTGCGGGGGAATTCTACGCGGCTGATGCAGAGAAATAACCACAGTCTCAAACTTTATGCATTGACGTCATCCAACCGCCATCTTAGAGGTAAAACGATGACGAAACAATCAAAACTCACAAATTTGTACGCACGGCACAAAAGATTGGCTAATGCACAACTTCCTTTTGACCTCTGGGTGAGGGCGCCCTACTGAAATGACGTCATGTGCATAAGGTCTATAAAGGTCTTTGACAATTACCAAACATGTCCAGTGCCTTTAAAACCCAAATTGTTTGAATAACTTGATTGGAAAGAGAAACAGAAAGTAACCCTTATCAACAATTTCCTTTCCACTCTAATTTCACATTCGTCAACGGACAGATCATGTGGGTTTTACTCAAGGAAATGAGGCACTAGAAATAAATCCGGCTACATATTTTGTGGGAATTTGATCCCCTCAGCTAATTACCTTTGATGACTTCAGGACCCATTATGGAGAAACAAGGTGGGAAAAAAAAAAACAAGAACAAAATCATCTGATTAAATTTGTTTGTTTAGTAAATTCTCTGCTTACGTGCAAGCGCCAAATTTCTGTTAAAAAATATTGTGGAGTACACACGCACACAATCCAAAACTCCCTGCTAGCCATGTTTATTAACTGTTGGCCCGAACTTCTACTTCTGCTCAGGCTGAGCAAAGATGTTTTGTTTACACTCGAAGCAAAGTTCCATGTTTATATTGGTAAGATGAGACACCCCTTAGCTATGAACCCAAGCAATGTATGAAAATATTTTATAACAGAGGAGTGTTGAGAAGGTTCTGATGAAAATTTCAGATTTAAAATACAGATTTGTCAGTAATTACTTCATAGATTTGAAAGTTCAGGTCAATTGCTTTTGGTCAGGTTAGCCTTAGAGTGGATAGAGTTGATCAGAACATTAAAAGAGAGCACAAGTAGAGTCGAGTAGATTTAGGTATTTGGGAGACCTCTCAGTTCTGAAAAGAACTGTCCTGTATCTGGGCGGAAGGTTAAGAAGTCGGCCAGGACTTCTACATGAACTTCCGCTACAAGCACAGTAAAGAAGAAGTTTTAATACCATACAAGTTTTATGTTCATATCAGAAAGATAAACCCAAGCAATGTATGAAAATAATTTATAACAAAGCATTTTTGAAATGTTTCCGAAGGAAATTCAAGAGATATGAAATATAGATGAGGAATTTATGAATAAAAGCAAGCAAAATTCTCGATAAGGCAGACCTGTTTTGGTAGCCTGGT
The DNA here is from genome assembly GCF_902459465.1 of Asterias rubens. NCBI lineage: Eukaryota > Metazoa > Echinodermata > Asteroidea > Forcipulatida > Asteriidae > Asterias > Asterias rubens. Next base: position 11,043,552 of record NC_047078.1, on the reverse strand, counting down.
CAACAGACCATGTGGTGGAAGGTGTCTCTGGCTCATCATCCACTGCAATAAGTCACAATAAATTACACACACTGTTATTAAGGGTTCCAGGCTATGTAAATATGCATCTGTATAACTTCGGCGCATAGGTATTGTAAACACAAATGCACCATTCTAAATATTTGTGTTTTCTGTTTTTTGTTTTCTGTCATTGGAAACTTAGTCCGACCTTCTCTAAATTTTTGAAGCACGTTACAGAGTTTTGAGTTTAACAAAGAAAAAAATGAGTAGAGGGGTACTTAAACTTTGGCGTGATCCCTGGCTACATGGATGAAACTATAAATTATGATTTAGAAAATCATACTTTGAAGCCCTGCATTGCATGTATTTGTATGTTGGTATGAGTTAAAATATAACCTTGTAACTCAGAACTTTAACTCAAGCATATGATTCAGGAACAAGGAACAGAAGAATAAAACTAAGGATGAAAACAATGATTTAAAGACACTGGACACGTTTGGTAATTGTCAAAGACCAGTCTTCTCACTTGGTGTATCTCAACAATATGCTTAAAATAACAAACCTGTGAAAATTTGAGCTCAATCGGGCATCGAAGTTGCAAGATAGTAATGAAAAAAAAAACACCCTTGTCACACGAAATTGTGTGCTTTCAGATACTTGAGTTCGAGACCTCAAATTCTAAAACTGAGGTCTCAAAATCAAAATTTCTCAAAAACTATGTCACTTCACAATGTTTTATACTGTCAACCTCTCCCCATTACTCGTCACCAAGTAAGGTTTTATACTTATAATTATTTTGAGTAATTACTTATAGTGTCCACTGCCTTTAAACAAATAAGTCAGAACTGTGAGTTTTTAAAAATGTATTTACATGACTGTCTCGATTAGAATAATGTTTATATATTTATATGAAGCACGGAGAAATACACTCAACATATCCTCTGCTTACTTAACCTTGGCAACCAAAAGGGGGAAATGTAATTATTTTCCCAGGCATCTCCGCCACAACCATTTAATTAGTATTCAATCAATCTAACCTAGAAATCCACTGCTCTAATCACGGTTGATGCCTGCCAACTTTGGTTTTATTAAAGTTAGACTAAGAAAACTATGAATAAATAGTAAATTTGCGGGTTCAACCATGAGTAAATCTCTTTAGTGGGAGTGTTAGCTCTGAAAAGAGCCCCTGTGATCTCGGCGTTTTGAAAAGTATACTCTGCTCATCAAAAACACCTTCCATACATTTTAGATCATTTCGATTTCCTGTCTACTTTTGCCTGTTAGCGGGATTAGTATAACCATGGAGGAAAAATGTATAACCTTTCACAAAAGGCTAATCCTTATCCCTGTTCCAATCCTTATGCCAACACTAATCTTAATCCCCAGTTATCACACTAAGCAGTTCCCTTTTTTATTCTGTCCAGATCATGCGGTGTTAATAGATGTAAATCTGAAGTGGTCTAAAGATAAACCCTCCCTCTCAATGATCTAACTTTTCCGAGTTAACTCATGCCATGATGATCATTTTTGTGGAAATCCTGCAATATAAATCTCTAATTATTAACTTGATTTGGTTTTTAACTTTAGAACCGTTCAGATACACAGAGTTGAACTTGATCGGGTTGAACCATGAGTTCAACCTACTTTTAATGTATCTGAACGACCTTACTGACCACTCACTGAAAAAATTAACAGCAAACCAGAGATGTCCATGCTGTGACTGACCAGACTGCAACTATCCCTTTATCAGGCCCAGAATTTAATTAGTGGTGAAGAAATGATTCCCTGGAAACCATTATGAGATGGATCAGTTACATGGTAATTATAATTGACTCAAATCAAAGAAGTATTCAAAATTAATGGCTTCGGATACCATGTTTTACTGGTAAATACCCAATTTTACATTTCATAAAAAAACTTTGAAAGGAAACTGCATTTGTGATTTAAATATTTGGAAAACATTTATCACTTTACACTGACAGCACCAGACAAAATTAAATAGACTAGGGGCATTTGAGGCTACAGGGAGAGGATCTAAGATAATGTGTCTCCATATTATGACGAGTGTCTAGAGAAAATGATTCCAAAGCTTGTAGGAAAAGAATGATTTTAAAATGATTTGGGCAGATGGGTTAAGTCATTTTTAAGGCAGACCCGTTTTATTAATGGAGGAAGTCTCAGATGGGCACATCTGTGGATCTTTTAATTTCTTTTCTTTCTCTTTTGCTACCTTATCAAAGGAATCTGCAAAAGGAATACATAGTGACAAAAATAAAACAATGGGCTGTGAATTAGGGTGATTTATTGGCTATTAAAAGCAAATAAATAATGAATAATGGCTGACTGTCCTCTGGTGTATGACAATTTGTTAAAGGACTGATTGTAAAGTGTGCTGCTGGCGTAAAGAACATCTGCTCGCCAAAATGAAATCTACAACATTGCAAAAAGCTTGCAAGTAACCATGGGTCATAGCCATACTGTCGTCTAAGCTTTGATTTGAAACCAGGGAAGTACTTGTACATGCACATCTTCAAGGCATTATTACTTTTTTGTGGCCAGGAATTTATTTGTCATATTTTACGCAAGATTCTTAGAATCCATTTTAATCATTCCATTTTATGTACTTTTGATAGGGACTTAACTTATAAAGCCGTTTGAAAGGGAAAATGCAGCCTCGCTACCATGGGCAGCGCGCCGTATCGATACCTCTCGTCACTAACCCCCCCTGGGAGGGATGTACTGAGAAACAACGCTGATTGGCTCAGGAAATTGGTTATGCATTAGATGTCAAGTGCGTGCGCACGTAGTTGTATGTTGATCATGCCCGCGCTTTTTATGACACTAACATGTTTTAAAAAAACAAAAACACTCTTTTAGACTAAAGACACGCGTGCGCGCGTAGACATTTTTTAATAATGAATATGTACGCTCATTAATAGCTCATTTAAATGTGCTAGCATATAGCACATTTAAATTTGCCAATTCCAGGGGTTATGATCGAGCAAGGCATGCTGGGAAAACATGGCGCGCTGAGAGCGATCACCCCTGGGAACGAAGTTTGGGAAAATGTGCTGAGCTAATTTTTATGCTAAGCAGGGAACCAGTCAAAAACAATATTTTGGCTGGTACCTAACCTGTTTCTGCTGAGCAAGATCTTTCTATGCCAGGCAACATTTGTTTGTTAACTGCTTAACATGACATTGATTCTATATTACAAGGTACAATTATCAAAGTATGCTTTTGCATGGAGCACATTTTTGTTGTTTGGTGAGACGCATAATGCAATATACGCATAATTATGAAGCTCATAGGACAATATACATGTACACAGAATATACCAGGCTAACTTGCAAATGGCTTACTGATGCAGCATCTACATAATTCTAGTGCCTAATGTATACAGTGTTATACATTGTAAAACTCTACGCAAATAACAAACAGTGTTATATAAAAGCAAAAGAAAAAGAAAGAAAAGGAATAAAAACAAAAAACTAGACTTTCTGTAAAATTGACGGGGGAAGACGCGCACCTGGCTCAGGTAGGGATATATAACCTGATGTCCGATTGAATTTCTCTCTCAGTGGTTCATCATCTGCAGAAAATTTATTAAAGTTTTGCAAACGCCAAAAAAACAGAGAAGTATTTAAGAAAAAGATCAAGTGATAGCGTTAGAATAATAGATCCTTTTAAATAAAACAGAGAAAACAAACTATATGAAAAAAATTAATTCAGACTATTCATCAGAGACACATTTTTTTTTTTTTTTTTTTTATACATCTACAGTTATATAGGATCCTAAAAAAACCACTCCAACAGTTCCAAAAAACACTGATATACAGGATCCTTTTAAAGGATTTGGGTACTTTTTCAAAATGTCCATAGATTTACATTAAACTTACAGGGATTGAAGATAATGATAGTGGAAAGCTTCCCTTCAAATATTACTTACTGAGGTGCGGTAGTTTTTGAGAAATGAGTAAAACAAGGTCATGAAAATACGTTTGTAAATGCTTAAAATAATTTTGGTCTCATGAGACGAACATTATTTTCATGACATTGTTTTACTCATTTCCCCAAAACTACAGCACCTCAGCACGTAATGTTTTCAGGGAAGCTTTCGACTATCTTATCTTCAAACTGTGTAAGTTTAGTGTAAGTCTGTGGACATCGTGTTTTTTGTCCTACAAAAAGTACATACACCCTTTAAAGTGACCTAGTTTCTGGCGGTGTTACTGCTGTGGGAATCTGACCGTTTAAAAATAGACAGGAGGAACAAACAGTGTAATGTTTGGCAGATAAATCTCACTGACCTACATGTAATTAAACTTTTCTTTACAAACCCCTCCAGAATAAAAGGCTTCAATATTCTTGCTTTCGTTTTACAATTGAGGAAGTTGGCATGAGTAATGTATACTTAGGTGTGCACAAACATTGCCAAACTGATTGTAACAAGGAAATGTACACTCAAGTCCCTGTAATGCAACACGGAAATGCCGTAAAATAAAACCAGCTCTAGCCAAGGAAAAATAAATACGATACGGCCGTTTTGAAACTCATAGTTCCAGGACATGCCAAGAGGCCGACCACTAAAAACTTTTCCCACACTTCGTATTGATGACATAATTTTTTGCTTTAAAGAGGGGCTCCAAGGTCAAATTCAGTTTTGTGCTGCACCCATTTTTTGAAGGGAAGGTACACGTTTGGTAATTACTCAAAACAAATATTAACTTAAAAATTGACTTTGTAATGAGCATTGGAGAGCTGTTGATAGTATAAAACATTGTGAGAAGCGGCTCCCTCTGAAGTAGCATAGATTTTGAGAAAGAGGTTATTTCTCACTAAAATAATAAAAGACTAGCTAGAAGTCTTTTATTCCTATCTGAAAGCACACAAATTCGTCCAACAAGGGTGTTTTTTCCTTTCATCATTTTTGCGCAACTCCGATGACCAATTGAGTTCAAATTTTCACAGGTTGGTTATTTTGTGCGTATGTTGAGATACACCAAGTGAGAAGACTGGTCTTTGACAATTACCAATAGTGTACCTTCCCTTTAAAGGATAACGAGGATAACAAAAGTTTATAAAGTTATGTTAAAATGGTGTCATTTGATTGTTTATTCATTTAGATTTTTTTTTTAGGGGGGGGGGGGCAGGGTCAGTCTCCCTGATAAGAGAGTCAATACAAAATCAGCATAAATAATAACAAAATATTGTGTTCAGTAGGTCATCGTTCTTAATACATTTATACTGACAGTCAATGTACGTGCAAATCACAGAGGTTCTGGTGGGCTTAGAGGTTTCTTTTCCTGCCTTTCATTTTGTTTGAACCCCGGTTCGAATCCTGCCTCAAACAGGAGAGTTACCTTTGGAGTGGGCTTTCACCAGTCTCCCAGATCGCCTGGGTTTCCCTATTTGGAGTTTGTCTCCCCTCTCTTAAACTGTAAATATTATCCTTCGTACAACACCAAAATTCAAAGGGTTTTAAAGCACCACTACATTCAAGACCACAGCAAAAGGGGAACTCAGCGTCTAAACAGCCCCTACAAAACGCTATTCAAATTCACACATTTGGAGCTTGGAAGCCCTGTTAAGTCCTCACTCATGCTAAATGATCTGATGCTCATCGTCTACAAAGCACTAACGGCAAGGCTCCCCACAATATTTCTGAACTACTTCAAGTTTACACTCCATCAAGGAATCTTTGATCAAGTTCCATGCTTCTCCTCATTGAACCCAAGTCTCAACGCTCATGGGGTGACTGGTCTTTTTCTTCAGCTGCGCCACGCAGCTGGAACTCTCTAACACTTAATCTTAGATCTTGTCTTTGTACCACAAAATTCGAATCTCTTCTCAAAACTTATCTCATGTCACAGGCTTTCAAGGACTAACTTTGGTGTGTTTGATTTTCTTGTTTTGTTTTGGGGGTTTTACTGTGCCTTGAACATGTTGGACACCCAGCAGGGTGGTTATGTGTTCTTTACAAGTCTTTTTTATTATTACTATTATTACGCCATATATGTTTATTGGAGCTCTCGTTTTTGTATCCGTGTTTGCTTTGTTGCCTGATGGCGATGGTTAACAGGGCAACATCCCACAAATAAAGTCAAAGTGTTGTCATTTTTACACATGACGTCAATAGTGTCTAAACTGTTGAAGTTGGGGGACAAATCAGTAATTACAAAAATGTCAGAAGGGTTACAAGTATCAAAATAAAATTTAAATGAAAAAAACCAACAACATTATAACCAAGTTTATAAGTTTACAAGTTTATAAACAAGTTTGCTATTTAAATATAGCATTCCCATTCAACAAATCTCCCTCAAGTACATGTTGAAGAACATTGCAAATCAACTGAAAAAAACTGAGCACAACTTGAACTCAAAATAACTAAGCACAACTTGAACTCCAAACAAATACCAACACCTTTTTAAGAAATGAGTTTCAGATTTAAAGGAAACTTACCACTGCCTTGCAGTCCTTCGTTTACTTGTCCAGTCTGCCCAAAGTTGTTTCTGAAAAACAAGAAAAAGTTACTTCAATAAATATTAAACACACTGGATACTATTGGTAATTGTCAAAGACCAGTTTTCTCACTGGTGTATCTCAACATATGCATACAATAACAAACTTGTGAAAATTTGAGCTCAATCGGTCATCAAAGTTGCCAGATAATAATGAAAGAAAAAACACCCTCGTAACACAAAATTGTTTGCTTTCAGATGCTTGATTTCGAGACCTCAAATTCAAAATCCGAGGTCTCGAAATCAAATTCATGGAAAATTACTTCATTCTCGAAAACTACGTTACTTCTCAGAGGGAGCCATTTCTCACAACCTCTCCCCATTACGTACTTGTTACCAAGTAAGGTTTTATGCTAAAAAATTTTTTGAGTAATTAACAATAGTGTCCACTGCCTTCAAACAAATACTTCTCTGAAGTTAAGATAAAATTCGAAAATAGGAATTGATTATTTGATTGTTAGTTACCCATTTAAAACAAATACTGTACTTACGTCGCAAGCTCTATGCTGCTCGTATCTGCAATACAAAATACAAGAAGAAGATTAAAAATAAAATTTCCATCAATCATTTGACGAAAAAAGGTCATTATAGTGAAAATTTAAATTTAAATTCAAATTTTGTTTTAGTCCACAAATTCAATTAACTGAACAATGGAATGTCCAAGAACTAGAAGATAATCCCTAACATTAGAAAGACAAAAACAAACTAAAGTTGGTAAAGTTGGGGAGGTAGTGCTTTCTGCTCTACCAGCCAGGCTTCTAATTGATGATACCCAAGCCTACATCCAGATGGACTGTGAAGGGGGTAACCATATATAAGAACTAGAGGGCGCACTGGTGATGCTACTTGCACAAACGCGACGGTACCGCAAGGAGACACGCGTGCCATTCTGCACGCGCGTTGAATATGAAGTAGACGTTGGAATTTGTGTTTTTAAACACTCACGCGATGTTGTTTTGTCAACTTTCAAAATGGCCGCATAAACACACGCTGTGCCATGCCTGTTTTGTCAACTTAGAAAATGGCCGCCTGCGCGCATGCCGGGTCGCGTATATAGGCCAGTGCGCCCTCTAGTTCTTATACAGTATATAACTCTATGGGGGTAACCCTGTGTCAGCCCCAGGAGTAGGTGGCAACGGCCCCTGGGAAAAATAGTTGATTTGTAGACTACAACTTGAAGTGGCCTTTAGGCCTTGTGTGTCTGGCGACCTGCATAACAATTTTATTTTTTAAACGAAACACTAAAATGTGATAAAGATGTGGGCAAGGCTAGATTGAGGAATTTAAGTCTGCCAGCAGATTCGATTTTTAAACTAACAATATCTTAGCCCTTAAAACAACCAGCTTGGTTAATATGGTCCAGTGGTTAGACTGCAAGACTTGTGGATTCTGTTAGACACCAGGTTGTGGATTCTTAACCTGCCAAGCTAATGTAACCGCTTATTTCAAAAATCATTAGCATGTAGTTACTGAATGACAGTTTCTTGATTTGTGCAAATTATAATCGTAAACCTTAAAGGCACTGGACACTATTGGTAATTACTCAAAAAAATGGTTAGCATAAAAACTTACTTGGTAATAAGCAATGGAGAGCTGTTAATAGTATAAAACATTGTGAGAAACGGCTCCCTCTGAAGTAATGTAGTTTACTAGAAAGAAGTAACTTTCCACGAATTTGATTTCGAGACCTCAGAATTAGATTTTGAGGTCCTGGGTGTTTTTTCTTCAATTATTACCTCGCAACTTCGACGACAAAACTTTCACAGATTGTTGTTTTGTGCATATGTTGAAATACACCAAGTGAGAATACTGGTCTTCGACGATTACCAATAGTGTCCAGAGTGCCTTTAAACTAATGTTTGTATGAAAGATTAAAAAAAAGAAACAACACCCCCCCCCCAAACACGAAAAAAAGACAAGGAGTGCATTGGTACATACATGCCCTTGTGCACCCTCCTCTAGTAACCTTGTAAAAAATTGCCAAACTTTGCAACATTTTACAACCGTGCAAAAATTAAGCAATGGACCCCAGCTAAAATGTGTCGTGTGAGTAGGGCTTTTGTAGAAGTAAGTTCCATGTACCTGAATATGGAGGCTTGTGGGTTGGCGGGGACGTCCTCAACAAATACACAACCAAGACACCAATGATGGCTATGAGGAAAAGGCCTCCAACTACACCTCCAGCTATGATCCCTGTGTTGTTGCCTCCTTTAGTTTTATCAGGAGCTTTCACTGCAAAAGGAAAAAAAAGATTGCAGTTCATTTCATTAAAGGAACACGTTGCCTTGGATCGGTCGAGTTGGTCTTTGAAAAGCATTTGTTGTTAGAGAGACGTTGTAAAAGTAGAATACAATGATCCACACAAACATGCCTCAAAATTGCACGGTTTTCCTTCTACCTCGTCGACTAACACGGTCAGCCACTTATGGGAGTCAACAAATGGCCGACCGTGTTAGTTTGCAAAGTAAAAGGAAAACTACGCAATTTCGAGGCAAATTTGTTTGGATCATTGTATTCTACTTTTAAAACATTTTTCCAACCAAATGCATTTTATGTCAAACGGTTACATAGCTTTTTATAGAACAACTCGTCCAATCCCAGGCAACGTGTTCCTTTAAGATCCTGCACAGTCGTGCTCCTCGGTATCTCCGAGAGCTTATCTCCATCAAGCAAATCAGTCCAGCTCTGGGATCCTCGTGTTCTTTTAATAATGGTAGAACCGAGAGCAAGTACTGTTTGCTACGGTCAGCAAACCTTTGTCAAAGCTGCACCTGCTATCTGGAACACGCTTTCTACAACGCTGCATCAAACTTCATCTCTGGACATAATTCAAGAAGAAACTGAAATCTCAGTTGACATTATATCTTATTTTCTTCGGCTGTTTTCCTTTTGTGTGTAGGCGCCTTGATTTGGGTTTTCCAGATAAGTGCGCCATATAAATCTATATTCTTCTTGTTATTATTATTTCATTTCAATTTACTAGCATCACATTTCGTGGCCCACAGGCCAAATTGGATGTGATTTACAATCACAAACTAGCAATAAATAGTAAAAACATGGCTCATCAGGCCAGTGTTTATATTCGGTTTCATTGGCATTACATGTAAAAGACTGAGAATATTTCTCTTCCACCTCAGCATGCCAGTCCAATCGCAGGTTACTCCCCATTTCTCGCCGTCACCAAATTGTCACTCCTGGCAAATGCACCCTCCTTTGCCAAAACTTGTTGATCTTGTTCATTGTCAAAAATAAGAATGTTCTGTTTTTTGCAGCCTGTAATCTCAAAAATCTGGACAATTCCAGTTAAATATGAAAAGTTGGCGGGAACATGTATGTCTACATACGTATCCTTGGTATTTTAAAGTCTCTGCTATTTGACAGGCAAGCACACTGATACAATTAAATTATAGTAGGCTTGGTCAGTATTGCTTATTGCCATTTGTATCCATTGTCAAACTAATTAGTGTAAGCTTGTTTGCTATGGTATCTAACGACAACAAACAACCCTTTTTTGACTTCTCCTCAGAAGCAATGGGAATACTACAGAGTGCACTATAGCCTTTTACAACACTTTGCTCGCACTTCATCCATATCCCATACAGCTTGCTGTCTTCAATTCTGATGTAAACTAGTTGCCAATCATATTCATTGTCAGGGTAATCATGGTAATTAGTGTAAGCTTGGTTGCTATGGTACCTGACGATAACAACCAACCCCTTTTTTACTTACCCTCCTTAGGAGTAATGGGATCACTGCAGAGTTTGTTATCGCCGCTCCCTTCACAATATGTTGCTTGCACTTCATCAACTTTTTTTAAAGCCCGCCGTCTTCGTTTCTGAGTTTGTTGACACCAGTCTTCTAGACCCACTTCAGAGTCAGCTTTAATACACTCTCCACACTCTTTCCAGTCTGATGAGTCTTCATACTTCACCTCAAGCTGAATGCATCCATTGCCTTTGAATTCAGAAACTTTGACTGTGCCCTCGTTCTTGTTAAACTCAATGCTGATCTCTGGTTCAATACAAAATTTAGGTATGATAAGAAACACAATAAGGCCAAGACCAAGGCAACCGTTCTGGAGTATGAGGCACAGATTTTGAACTGAATCCTTTGGAATAGTCTTCCTGTGCACATTCACCAAGCTAATTCTTTACAATATTTTAAGTCCCTGTTGAAAACTCATCTGTTTAAAGCTGCTACTCTGAATTCGCTTATTTGTATCTTTGTATCTTTCTCTCATTGTTTATTTTATTGTTTCTCTTCATGCGCTTAATAATAATAATAATAATAACAGTATTTATAATGCGCCTTTTGCCAAAGGATACAAAGCGCCAGGTATAATTACTGGAAGGAGTGGGACGAAGTTTGATATATAAGACCTAATCCTTAGCTATGGCGCGATTAGCTGCCAATCCAGCCAGGAACACCGGGGCGAACCCCTTCTCTTTACGATAAGTGCACTAGCTGGGTTCTTTTACATGCGTTACACAACACATGGGACCAATGGCTTTACGTCCCATCCAAAGGACGAAGCATTGGTTAAGTGTCTTGCTTAATTAAGGACACAAGTGTCACGGCTGGGGATTCAAACCCACACTCTGCTGATCAGAAACACCAGAGTTTGAATTCGGTGCTCTTAACCGCTCGGCCACGACACTTCCACCTTAGAGGCTTTTTGCATTAGGCGCTTTACAAATGTCTTTTTATTATTTTTATTATTATTATTTAAGGCCCGGTCACACAGCCCTTGATAATGAGAACGAAAACAAGAATGCTAAAAATCTCGACCTCGATTGGTTGAATAAGCGTGGGCGTATTCTGTTGTGCTCGATTCAACCAATCGAGGGTTTGTATTTTTATCAATTTCGTTTTCGTTCTCGTTATCGGGGCCTGTGTGACCGGGCCTTTACAATCAAGCTCAAAATTGCTTGAAATGTAGACACACTGTACTGTGCATCTACATTGTACCTCAAAATTATAAGATCAGGTTATTAAATATTATGATATCAAATTACATGTACTAAATGATTTTAAATGATTTTAGGCTGAACAAAGTGGGAGTCATACAACCATTAGCTGCCGTGTAGCCAGGTACAACACCCAAGTTTACGATACAACCTGGGAAGCGGCAGCCAACAGATTACCTTTAAGGGGATGCAATTTTTAAAGGGAAACTTACTGGGTAAATTTTAAATGATTTCAGGTTGAACAAAGACAAATGTATCTAGAGTGGGACTTGAAACACCGACCTCAGGATTATTATTTTGATTGACAAATGATTAAAATATGATTGATTACCTTTGTCTGTCACTGATTCAGCTGCAAAAGGAAAAAAAAGAGAAGGAAAGAATGTGTTTTACACAAATGACACAAATGTTAAAATGTTATTTCGTTTACAACTGATTTGAAAGTGTGGCTGCCATACAAGTGTATTAACCCCCTGTCAATTGTGTCTGCATAAAACAAGTAAGCAGCTGTTTTGTACTACTGGAGCATCCCTTAGCAGAATTTCTATGAAGCTGTTTACCGTAAGTAATTGTTTTAATTGTAAAAAAAAAGTAGAGATCATGAAACTGGGAAAGATGGACACAAGATTCTGAACTTGTTTCTGAATTTTTTTTTCAAAATAAATTTGGTGTATTTTTTCCCTTTCTTGTGGTCCAATGAACATTAATTAAGAGCCCAGCATGTGGTGAGACACATGATACACGGAATGCATAGACGAGGTTGGACAAAGGTCTACAAGAAGGAACTAAATGCATTTATTTCACTCAAAGTATGACCTCTCGATAGACAAAGGTCACAGTAGAGGGCGCTGTTCATTGCAACCACAAAATGTGTCTTGTCAGTTCTGAATGTTCTTTTATGAGGTTTAGAATTACCATATAATGGAATGTGTACATGTATGTACATGTAGTTCTACAAAAAATCGGTTGAAGCTTTCAATGTTTTCCTATTTTTCAAACAGCAGTTTCGAAGACTGATAATTAGATAAAAAGTTTTGTCAATAGTTTGCACAAAAAAACAATTGGCAACTAACTTTTGTGATGCCAAAAGTCTGTTTGTGGCATGGCTTTATGACAATGACTGGCTTAATGTGTTTTTATTGGCCTTCAAGAAAGACTTTGCTCGATTCGAAACCTCAGGCCACTAACTATTTTTGGACCTATGTCATAGATCCTTTGATTGGTCAGCGTTTGCAACAGCTACTCCGATTTACTTGGTTGTTATTAACATTACACAAGCCTGACAAGCAGAAATTGAACATTTTCTGTAAGCGCCATTTTAAAAATTTATGTACAAGAGTTGTAAATACATACAAACAACATTTCCTTATTCGTTGTGTCATTACCGTAACTCATCTATTCACCACCTGTCAGATAGGTGTTTACAATTGTACTAATAGTAATGACTTAAGACTTAAGCTTAAAATTTGGGACTGTCCCTATTGGTCCTTTTGATTGGTGAGAGTTTGGAACTCTATTTTCTCCTTTATTATTACAATAACACAAGCATGGCAAGCAGAAACTGTACATTTGTGTCACACAGTTTTTATAAAATATGTACAGCAGTCTCGACGATATTTTGTTTCCCTATACTTTGTGTCATGACGCTAACTCATGTATTCACAACCTGTCAGGTAGTATGAATAGGTGTTTACAGTTTGTACTTGGACTTCAGATTTGGTTTTTAACTTGGGACTGTCCCGGAATTACACCTGAATAGTACAAACTCCACAACAGCCCCCCCCCCCCCCCCAAGATACAGACACGCCATGCATTGTACAACTCGCAATTATTCATCGCAATAAAAATACGCCAGATCCGGTCTGCTTGTGTTTGTCAATAGGTTACAAATTAAAGATAACATTGTATCGCTAATATTGTAAATAAATACTTTTGAGCGTCATATTGGTAAAGTAAAGTTCGTCAACAAAATTCCTCACCCTATTTTCTCATTCAAAGAGTATGAACCATTCGACTGGGCTGTGGTCAGAGACCATTGTATCACTATCATTGCAAATAACTACTGTTAAATGTTACAGTATAAAGGTCCATCCAAGTTTGTCCTGGTAAAGTTTTCTCGCTCAAAGAATGTTTAAAAACTGTATGACAAGGGTGGGTTTAGAGATTGCTACAAGTAGTTTTGAAAACATAATTAGTTATAGTTCTAAGGTAGAAACAAGTCTTGCTTGCATTTGCGCACTTTCTTGGTACCACTTTGGCGTACACTGATTTTATAAACATGAGCACTGGGCCCCTAATTGTTTTTAGTTTATAAAAACATAATTCCACAAAATTAGAGGAGAAAATATAATCATGATAAACAGCTCCAGATTGCACAGCAATTAGAGCTTATAAAACCACGATAAGTAGAAAACATACCAAAGACATTGTTTTAATTCAGCTTGCTTTATACAATAGCCAAATATCCATAAATGTGGGTTCCAGATTGCTCAACAGTTTTGAAAAATCCCGGAGAGAACCCTGAACACTATGCAATAGCAATTATATTTATACAACCTCGACTTCAGTCATATTTGTTATTGAAAAGTAATTACTACAGACCACATATTTAAATAAACAGTCATGCCTTTGTGGAATTTTTGACAAAAGCCCCATAAAGTACAAGTTCACGTTTCATACATGACTGATTGTGATAAACAGCACCAATTGAATTGTTTGAGTTTCATTGCTTACAAAAAATGCTCCCACAAAGTTTTCTGACACACCTGAACACAATGCAAGAAAAAACAACCAGCCCTGATGCCAGGGATGTGGAATGATGTCATGTAATTGGTTTTTGGATTATTTGTGTTGGCCCGGGCGAATTGAATTTATGTTTCCTGTTTCCGCCTTTGAGACAAGTTGTTTTCTGTTTTGAGTGGGTTTTTTTTATAACTTATATTTAGAACTATGACAGTTTTTATTCTTATAGGACCTTGAAATTTGAGACCAGGTTCCTTTGTTGGGTCATGACCTTTATATTGTGAAATGGCCCAGAATTCTTAAAACACTGCTTACCACAGATTTCTGAGCTTACAGCGCTCTATAACATTTATAAAGCCCACGATTAGAATATCTCTGTATGGAAATAGGTGCAGAACAGCAGTTATTGAACATGTACATAATTGTTTGTTCAAGTACAAATATAACGTAATTCAAGCTAAATACCCCCATCACACCGAACTCGCTCTCACTACATCAGTACAGTCTGAAAATGTAGTCTTGTTGCAAGGCCATAGTAATGTGCGCAGTGAGGGGGGAGCGAGCGGGGGACCGCAATAGTGTGAATAACAAAGTCTTGCACCAAGACTACATTTTCAAATTTGAAGTTAGAACTGAAGTTATGTTGAAATACACCAAGTGAGAAGAGTGGTCTTTGAAAATTAGCGAAGGTGTCCAGTGTCTTTAAGTGCAGTCTTCACCTAAAGTGTCTGTCTGGTCATAATGTATAAAACAAACTGCAAGAGCCTTTACTGTTTTTTTTTAAACCAAATTCAAAGCATAAAAAATGTAAAATTCTGATTATTTTAAGATAAAAATAAATGAGAGGGTGGGGGAAAAACAAAATTAAATTCTTGTTAGGGGGAGGTCATGATCCAGGAAATATGGTAATAAATAAAAATGTTTTCAGGCACTTCGTTTATTTACCCACGCTAGACAACAAAAGATAAGCCACGGTCGAGAAGAAAGAAGTTTTATTTCCTTGTTGAAGAGAGACCATAAATTGCACCACAAACTTACTTCTCATTTTTTAGCCCACTGCACTTTGGAACATTTTTTTAATTTGAGGTGTAGGGGATCGTTTCTGGCACTTCCTTGTTTGTGAACAGAATCGTGCATTGCCATCTATCAATTGGGTAGTTGATCCCTGAAATACATGTACTATGTATTTTAAACATGGGAGTACACACAAAATTGAGTCAACATTCTTGTTGCTAAAATATCCCCTTACATGTATATCTTTTTTGGTTTTCACAATCTTGACTTTGGAGGAACCTACAAGACTGCAGGGTCTGTTTCAGATTTCACAAAGAGTTTTGACTAATAATAATAATAATAATAATAGTTGTGGCGCACATGTCCGTCACCCAGTGACGCTCCTGGCGCTGTAAAATACAGTATTTTACAGATAAGTGCACTGGGTTCTTTTAACATGCATTACATAACACATGGGACCAACGGCTTAACGCCCCATCCAAAAGACGAAGCAATGGTTAAAGTGTTTTGCTTCAGGACACAAGTGTCATGGCTGGGGATTCGAACCCACACTCTGCTGATCAGAAACACCAGAGTTTGAATTCGATGCTCTTAACCGCTTGGCCACAACACTTCTACGACTAGTCCTATCTGGAGTTGATCCTCCTAAGAACCTAACTCTTTGTGAAATCGTCCCCATGTACAGCAGCTCAACATTTTTACTGAACCATGGGCAGATTTCACAAAGATTGACCTTTGTACAATACTAATTTTAACTCCAACAGCTTCGAAATTAAGCTAGACTAGTCACTTGCACTTGCTCACCAACAAGGGTATTTTTTCTTCCAGTATTGTCTTGCAACTTCAATGACCAACTGAGCACAAAGTTTCATAGGTTTGTTATTTTATGCATATGTTGGGATACGCCAAGTGAGTATACATGTATACTGGTCTTTGACAACTACCAGAAGTGTAACCACCTATCAAGAAGAATCTTATAAGTGCTTTGTGAAATCAAGCCCAGAAATGTTTTCACAAAGCCAATAGTTAGAGTATGACTTGTCTTCAAATTTGATCGTCAGACTTCTCTAGTACTGGTCTGCCTTACCTGTCCAGTCCTGGACTGCCAGACTTCTCTAGTCTTGGACTGACAGACTTGTCAAGTCCTGGACTGACAGACTTGTCAAGACCTGGACTGCCAGACTTGTCCAGTCTTGGACAGCCGTACTTGTTCAGTCTTAGACAGCCGGACTTGTCTAGTCCTGGACTGTCAAACTTGTCCAGACATGTACTGGTAGTACAATTGCTTCATATTAAACCGAGGAGTACATGGGCATTATGTGAATGATAAGCAACCTGTATACCAATTTGGTTGCTGGTGACTGCATAACTCACAGGAGTTTAGATAGTTTCAGGAATGCATAAAGGCAGTGGACACTATTGGTAATTACTCAAAATAATTGTTAGAATAAAACCTTACTTGGTAACAAGTAATGTGGAGAGGTTGGTAGTATAAAACATTGTGAGAAACGGCTCCCTCTGAAGTAAGTTTGTTTTCGAGACAGAAGTAATTTTCGACGAATTTGATTTTGAGACCTCAGAATTAGATTTGAGGTTCCAAATCAAGCATCTGAAAGCACACAACTTCGTGTGACAAGGGTATTTTTTCTTTCATTATTATCTTGCAACTTCGATGACCAATTGAGCTCAATTTTTCACAGGTTTTTTATTTTATGCTGTTGAGATACATACGCCAAGTGAGAAGACTTGTCTTTGACAATTACCACCTTTGTCCAGTGTCTTTAAGGCCTACTAAACAGGTGTAGTAATAATGTGAGGCATTTCTTGACAGACTAGTTTATAATTGCCTATTATAACTATTTATTTTCTTATATTTTCATTGTCATGAACCGTGGGCTTTCAAATTGAAACTAGTTCTAACTTTCTTGTTTCGATTACCAAAATTAATGTGTTGTGCAAAAATACACCGAGTCGGGAAAAAAACCTAATCGCTTTATAATACAAACAGCAACCAACATGATCAAGGATTACCATTTTCCAAAATACTTTTAGTTTCACATCTATACTAAAAGTCATCCGGCTTCGTTTTGAAAATGCGACACCAACTGAAAAACATTCAGTAGACAAACAACAAATTCCTTTTCCTCTTTCATGATCACTTAGAAGTTACAGATTGGTAGCAAAACTAAGTAGACAAAAGGTATTTTGAGTCTCCAGGAAAAAAAAAAACAGGATTTCTACCTTTTGTACTTTTGAGGGAAAAACCCAACTTCTTTCACAATTGGTGGGCATAAAAACAGGGTTTCCCCCAGGGTTTTTCAAAGTTGTGGCCAAATCTAGAGTCAGCATGCTGATAGACTTGTATTGGACAAAGTCTTCAAAATGCTTAATGTTTGATGCTTGATTTTAACATGTAGAAATTTCCATGATTTGAATAACTCTCTTCTGCAATCTGGGAATTTTTAAATTTAGTTTAATTGATGATTTTATTTTCGAATATAATCTTTTAGCTAAAAAACAACGACAGGAACTCATTAACCATAGTAAAGCATTTTGAGAATTATTCCTCTTCAGAGTATTGTGGTCTCAGCCACCAGAACCTGAGTCCAAAGCTCTAAACCAATTCGAACACGAAATCCAACATGTAGAGAGGAAGATGATGTCACGGCATGACATATTAATACCTACATGTAATTAAGGTCAGTTAAGCAACCATGCACTCAAGGTCTTCGCTTCACTTCCTTCCTGTTTCAGTGTACTCCCTTAAAGTTTTAAAGGCATTGGACACTCAAGGTAATTGTCAAAGACCAGTGTTATCACTTAGTGTACACCCCATCCCAACATACAAAAAAATTAAACATTAAAAAATCTGAAAATTATGACTCGATAGGCCTACTTTAGATCATCAAAGTTGCATGAAAGAAAAAACACCCTCGTTGCACAAATTTGTGTTGATGCCTATATAAAAGGCTTTAGGCTTCCTGAAGTCTTTAAGTATGCGAGTGAGAAATATTACATCCTTTCTCAAAAAATATGTTACGTCAGAGGGAGCTGTTTCTCAAAATATTTTATAGTATCAACAGCTCTCCATTGCCCGTTACCAAGAAATTTTTGATGCTAACAATTATTTTGAGTAATTAGTTCCAGTGCATTTAATGGGTTTTGTCATCCAACAATGTACAGGAAATTGATGTGCAAACACAACAGCCTAGCGCTGACAGGTTAATTCATTTGAGCCTCAAATTGAAGGGAAAAGGGTCTTGAATTCCTGATAAACAACTCTGAATGTTTGTTCCTCTGTCATGTCTGATGGTAAATATTTATACAAAATAAATTCAACTGTTCTGCCTGGATCGCTTGTCTACATGGGTCAGATTTCATAAAAAGCCAAGATTTATCTATGAATCTCAAATGCTTTGAAAAGACTGATATGGTATTGACAACTCATCTTTACATTAATCTTAGCTTTTTGCATGGTTTGTGGAATTGATCCTAAACAAAACCAAAATAAGGACTTTGCAATATGTGATCGTTAAATTTAAAAGGTAATGAATAAAATTGTTCTGGGGAAGATTAAATTCATTGTAAATAATTTGGTGTGGAGTTACAAAGAAGCGGAGGAAATTTAAGAAATGTTGTCACAATCTAGAGCAACTACCAAGAGTTAGTCTCAAAACATCAATGAAATAGATGATTTAGGACCTCATGGAATTTAGGCATGTTAGAAAGGTAAATGAACAATTGAACATGTAAATAGGATTCAAAACTTTGCATTGTAGAATTTTGATAAACAAGTAGAAAGGTCTGTAATTGTAATGACATTGTAATGATAATCTGTATTTTGAGTTAGGTTGGTTCTGAAAAAAACCCATTGGTTTCCACTCTGAACAACAGTATTGAACATGTACAAATGAACATGTTCATACATGTACGTGTACATACACATGATGTTTCATGTGAGTCTACCTGTGCGTGCAAGTACATTGTGCATGAGCAGGACATGTGCCGTGAAACAGACATTATGCGTGTGTACTAAGTTGGTACAAGAACTTTGGTCTGCAATTTGCACTTCTTGACGAAAGATTAGGGGACTTCCAAGAATGGATTGCATAATATCCTTGCAAAAAAAGGAGATTCCATTACCTGCTTTCATTTTCCCTTAAGTACAGGATGTGAGCATTTGATGTTTATAACATTACTGAATTAATCAAGGGGAAATTCCATTTCTTTATTTTTCTTTCGTTTTAGGCCTACATTCTGAATTGTATTTTCCTGATTTCTTTTAGCATCATCATGCAGCTTGTAACAAAAGCTGCCAAGACATGGAGCAATTTATGCAACTTTTAAAATTATCGTTTTTTATGAAGCACTTTATACAACCGAAGGGCGTCTGAAAACCCTTCCGATATTAGTACCCATGGTCACTGGACCGTTTAATTCATTCCTTTAAAGCCATTATACACTTTCGGTACAGAAAAAACTTTAAAAAGTTCACAGGTTTACAAATAATTTACAGGGTTTACAGAAGGTAATGGTGGAAGACTTCTCTTGAAATATTGTTCCATGAAATGCTTTACTTTTTGAGAACACATTAAAACAATATAAATTCTCTACAGCGAGAATTACGGATTTATTTTAAACACATGTCATGACACGACGAACCGCGCGGAAACAAGAGTGGGTTTTCCCGTTATTTTCCCCCGACTCCGATGACCGATTGAGCCTAAATTTTTACAGGTTTGTTATTTTATATATAAGTTGTGATACACGAAGTGTGGGACTTGGACACTACTGTTTACCGAAAGTGTATAATGGCTTTAACCATCTCAGCTCCCTGGGGAGTATACAGCCTGTGCTGCCAAATACGTAGCGCACTAAGCTACATGTACCATCACAAGAACCATCTCTGCCCTCACAGGTACCCACTTATACCCTAGGTGGAGAGAAGCTAATGGTTAAGTGTCTCGCTTAAGGACACAAGTGTCACGACCAGGACTTGAACCCACACTCTGCTGATCAGAAACACCAGAGTTAGAATTCGGTGCTCTTTACAGCTTGGCCATGACACTTCCACTCACTTTAGTTTTGAATGATAGCACGTGATACTCTTCTTCAGCAAAGCCTCAACAAAACCCATTACTTGTAATCCTTGTATGGTAAGCTAATTACAGACGCCCAATCCAATCATGCAACAACGTAACCTCTCTATTATTTGGAATTTGACAGACTGCAAGTGGGTCCCCTTTCCCCAACCCCGAAAAATAATTACAAAAATTCGTCAAGAAGAGTTCTTTTAAAATTTCTCAACATTCACCTCATCAGCCATTTCCAGAACAAAGCCATTGCTCACAAAAAGGTAAACTCAAGCGATGTACAATAAAGTCAGTTAGTTTAAATGAACAAAATGATCACTTTAAAGACACAGGACACAATTGGTAATTTGTCAAAAACCAGTTTTCTCATTAATAGGGGTGTCTCAACATACATTGTGTGTACGTGCATAAAGTAACAAACCTGTGGAAATATTTGCTCAACTGGTCATCAAAGTTGCGAGAAAATAATGAAAGAAACAAAAAAACATTGTTGCACAATTGTGTGGGATTTCAGATGCCTGATAAAGGCTCCCAAGCCTGAAGTCTTTTTCAGATTCAAATAGTTAGTGAGAAATTACTTTTTTCTCAAAAACTTTTTACTCCAATAAAAGGAGTTGCTTCTCACAATGTTTTACACTTCAACAGCTCTCCTTTGCTCATTTCTCAAGTAATGTTTTATGCTAAAAATGTACAATTTAAGTAATTACCCAAAGTGTCCAGTGCCTTAAATGAAAATTAAACTTTTTTAGTGAAAAAAAAAAGAAGTATACTTACGCCTTGTGTATTCCACAATGCTGCCAGGCTTGGGATTTCTCCCCACGTCATTCTGAGCATAAACCTTGATCTCGTACTTTGTGTATGGCTCGAGACCAGTCCACGTTGTATGTAGTCACCCCTCCCTCAATCCTATGGCTGAATGTCTCCAAGGAGTCTGCAGTCTTCTTATGGCTGACATTAAACCACTGAGTCTCACCACCATCATAACCAGCTGACCATCGCACTGCTATTGAGCTTGAAGTTTGGTCAGTCAATACGACACCAGTCGGCATGTTTGGTCTTCCTGTAAAATTCATATCATTGTATTAAAGCCATTGGACACTTTCTGAACAGAACAAAAATTAAAAGTTCACAGATTCACAAATAACTTAAAGGGTTTACAGAAGGTAATGGTGAAAGACTTCCCTTGAAATATTGTTCCATGAAATGCTTTACTTTTTGAGAAACATTAAAACAATTATCAATTCTAGATATCGAGAATAACAGATTTATTTTAAACACATGTCATGACACGGCGAATTGTGCGGAAACAAGGGCGTGTTTTCCCGTTATTTTTTCCCGACTCCGATGACCGATTGAGCCTAAATTTTCACAGGTTTGTTATTTTATATATAAGTTGGGATACACGAAGTGTCGGCCTTTGGACAATAATGTTTACCGATAGTGTGCAATTCGTGCTTTAAGGTTTGCTTCTTTTATAAGAAAACATGACAGCACATTCACAGATTGGATGTTTAGAGTCGCAAGGATAACTGAAAGTTAAGGTCATAGATTGTTTTTTTGTCAAATGCTGATTTGTAGGCCAAATTATCAAGACAGAAAATCACCTATGAAATTACAGCTGTACACAGTGTTTTTGGCAAAACAGCAAAAAAAAACTGCCCAGCTGATATTCATCCACATTCAGCTAGCTGACAGTGGGTACCTGTACGTGAAGCTCAGGAAAACAGCAACCCTCAGAAATCCACAAAACAGTCCATGCATGAATAGTTTCTCAAATTCAATAAGTTTTCTTAATGTACATTAACAAACAAAATTACAGGATGCTCAAGTACTACTATTACCATCTTTATAACATTCAAAACGAAAATTCAAACAAGATTTTAAGTCATTGCAAAAGTATGAACCTATCTTCAAAGCAAAAACTAAAGTCTTTACAGTAATCTTACTTGTTCCATTAAGAAGTACCCTCAGCATGTCCACCTGTCCGATCCCATTAGAGCTGTTGCATGTATAAAGTCCATAGTCAACCTCTGAGTTCACTCTCTTGATGGTCAAGCTACTGGTCACCATGAATCCATAGATGTCATCCCCGCCACTAGTGGTATCTTCTACTGTGTACTTATCCGGATTTCTGGTGCTATTAATGACAGTGTTGTTTGGATCAAACCACATCATGACAGGCGCTGGATTGCCGACTGCTTTACATGATAAGTTAGCATCTTGTTCATTCTTTGCACCCATCTCATTGTCCTCCTTGTTGGTGATATTAACCTCATCTGTAAATGGAAATCATTGACTCAACACATCGGTATTTTGAAAAAAATTCCATGCCCACCCAAGGTACTAGTTTGTAAAAACTTTTTGTACATTTGTTTTTAACTAGGATTTGACGACTGTACATTAATATCAAAATGTGAAAAGATTAAAATTCACCCATGCCCAGGCCTGTATGTCAGAACGGGCAGAGCACTAAGGCATTTTCTCCTTGGTAAAATGAAGTACACCCTATGAGAAAATCATAAATTTCTACTGGAGCATTTTGAGGGCACCAAGGCAATGACCAGGGGGCACGGAGAGGCAATCATTGTCTCCAGGAATTATCAGGCCTGTATGCCATGCTGGAACCTCGGAGAGCTTGAACTTGTCTCCCATTGAGCCGAATACAATGATAACCAGTCTACCCATTCTTGTATGCCACATGTGTACAACAAAAGTAGGGCAAAGCCCTGAGGTCAACATGTAATCCCAATAACCACATGAAAAGGGATACTACAAGGCATGTTTCCCAATACCTGGTCTCCCTCTTTGTACAGTCAAAAAGAAGCATGTAGCACAGTTAGTTATAGTTTTGCACTCTAGACAATGGAAAGTCTGGGTGGATAGCAACTCCACTGTGACTTCAATCAATTTTTTCAAGGAATATAATTGTGGTAAAGCGCTTGGCTATGGGATGGGCCCGAGTCTGGGTTGAATAACGGTGTAGAGGACTCACGTCTTACAAGATTACTACATAATATTTCTGGATGAACAAATCCTCTTCCAATGACCTACTAACAGTACAAAATACTTCTGTGTTTGAACAAAGAAAATCACTTGTACATGTAGTTTATTGATTGCTTGACAGTAAAAATAACATACATGTATACTTACATTGTACTTTGACAATCACTGATTCAGAAACCACATCTGAGTTACTCATTGGTATCCCATTGTTAGCTTTGCATCTATAGCTCCCTGCTTGATCTCTCTGGATATCACTCAATGTTAGAGTACTGGTTCCATCACTGTTAACACTACTAGGTATTGTACTGGAGGAGTCTTGCATCTCCCATATGATAAAGTTACTAGGTTTCGGGTTAGCATCTGCAGTACATGTTAGGATGACTTCACCACCTTCAGTGACTGGGGTAACTGGGTTGGCTGAGGCTTCAGTAAACTCTGGAGTATCTGTAAGATATATCAAATCAATTAGAATTTCATAGAACAAACAAAACAATTACCTTCACTTAATAATATTTTGCCAAATTCTTTGAAGACAACTTTGTTCTCACTTCTTTCAAGATCTCAGTGCTTTTTTTTAGCATACCTACATGTACATGTATGTCATGTATGTAGGTAGATGTTGTTAGGCAAAGCAGCTTTGCTTAGTATTTCTGCAACTCTACATAATAAACATGAGTTCGAACTCACACATTTCAACATTTCAAAGGACACTAAGACGTTGCCTCTATGAAGTAGTAGGCCGTGACCCTTTAGGATCAACATTTTATGAGTAAAATGAGCTTTTTGTACTTTCCACCGACTTCACACCCTTTGATTAAATGAGTTAATATTGGAATTATGCTAAATTTTGAAGCAGTCTCGGAGTGTCATCAAACAGATGTAATTTATTAATTTTGGTTTTTACCCATACACCGATGTGTGTTAGCCCTGTACATTGAATACTCAGTACTTTCCCCGAGTTCTGTAAAAAAATTATCCTAGGCATGATACTCTGGTAAAAAAGTAACATCTATTAAAGATGTAGTTTTATTCTTGCATTTTACTTTAAACATAACAAGTAACAAACCAAGACATTAATCTTGCTCAATGTATCAAGGGAAGCCATATACTTACACTGCACATTCAGTGCACATGAATCAGTGACGTCAATGTCGACTCCACACATGACTGCATCATTAGATGCATTGCATTGGAATACAGCACCATTGTCAGCTTTAGTCAACACGTTGGTTGTGATGTCCAGTGTAGTTATGATGCCTCCATTGCTACCATCGGAGTCTGGTTGAGGACTAGTGTTAGTTTGATTCGTACCATCTCTTGACCACGTTAGTGTAGTGGCTGGGTTACTGCTCTCAGATACACATGTCATTAGTGCTGTACTGCCAACTGTGACCGTCGGACAGTTGGTTACACTCACAGTCCTCGCACAAACTAAAAATTACATGAAGAAAACGAAAAAACACTTTCAATATGACAAAGGAACTGATCAACCAAATTTTCAAATAAAAATACATGATTTATTGTTCGTTTTGGCAAATATTATGACATTGGTTGTTTTCAACCATTAACCAGATAACTCTTATTGTAAACTTTCCAGAAAAGCATGTAGGCCTACTATAAACAATGTGTACTTAATTGTATAGTGAACTATTGGATTACCACTTACATTGAACATTAAGGACCAAAGACCCTTCAGGATTAGCTGAATTCCATGAATCCCATTGGGCCATGCACTTGATACTGGTTTGTCCATTGTCTTCTCTAACTGGTGTAATCTCAGATGTACTGGTGAAACTGTAGCGATTATTAAACTCAGCTGCAGAAGCAGCTGTACCGGTTAAGGTGTCAGATCCTTTGAACCAAACTAAACTCCAACTATCTGGATAACCCAAGTCTGCTCTGCATGTTAAGGTAGTTGCTACATTCTCAGTCATAGTGGGACTAGTGCTTGATATAACAGGGTTGTCCGGAGGACCTGAAAAAGATGTAACACCACAAAATAATTTAACATGGATTTTGTTTTTGCAATTTGACCGCCAAATCACAACAGTTGCTTTTGATAGGAAACAAACAAGACCTATGAGTACATAAAGAGTAAGGCCAACATATCTAATTTGTAATGCAAAAATTAAAAACTTAATGGCCTAGCATATTAGAGTCTTTCTCAAAGTCTATTGACGACACAACATACATGAACAGGTACACAAATTTATTACTGAAGCAGACAAGTGGAAATACAATGAAAGGCATGCCAGAAGGCACACATGCAGAAAAGGCATGGAGATAAACATGAAAAGTTTACCTTCATTACAAATATTAAGTTTTGATAATTCATATCACACACATTTAGAAGTTACATGTACATAATTCACAGTGTACATACCATTAACTTCCAGTGTGAGCATCACAGATGGAGCTGGAAGTGCAGTCTCTGCAGTGCTTGCCTCACACTTGACTGTCTCTAGGTGGTTTGATCTTAATGGAGTGAATGACCAATCAGATGATGTGTCTATCAAATTATCACCAACTCCACCTTGGGCTGGATTGATGGTAGCTTGTAGAATGTCATTCAGGTACCACTTAATGGTTGCAGCTGGTCTGGTACCCTGAACCAAACATGCGAAGGCGTGCTCGCTTCCCTGTGTAACAGAAACTCTATCTCCATTGGTGCCAGTTGAAGTGAGTGACATTGCAGACTCCTTTGGTGGTACTTTGAAGAACGAAAACAAAAAAATAATAAAGTTGTGGAAATAATATTATAAAGAGAGCAGAAAGACTGGGACGAGATAAAGGTGAATCACATTTGCTTTAGAGTAAATTATACATTACCTTTAACTTGAAGAGTTACTGTGACTTCCACTTCACTTTCTGTCATTCCATCTTGTCTGTTGGTAGCAACACACACCAGTTGCTGCTGTGCAGGAGTCTCAGGGATATCAACAGTTATAGTGCTGCTGCTGTCAACCAGTCTGTTGTCTGGAGTGCTTGGAGTGTCATTCTGTGTTATGTCTGTTGGCTGTAAGGGTGCTGTAGCCCATGAGAAGACTGCAGCAGGTTTGATGTCTGGGACATCACACGTGAACTGGCGGCTTGTCCCAGCAATCACTGAAACTGAACCTCCACTATATGTCACACTGTCATATGCTATTGTCACTGTGTTTGGTGGAACTGCATACAAACAGATCAGGATAAAAATAAAGGGAAGACGAACAAATGTTACAACAACATAATGTAACCCTTGTAAGAGTTTAATTTTATTTTTCTGTGGGTAATCTTTAAAACACCTAGGGCAACTCCCTTCATTTATGATACCCATATACATGTATAGGCCTATCTGTAACTGGGGGTTCATAAGGCCTTCACAACACACCTAGTATCTTCCACAACACATCAATCTAAATAATTATCGGCTCATGCACAAGCTTGCTCAGGGAACCATAACCTTACAAGCTTTGCTTCATTGCAGGTCCCCCACAGTTTCATGAATGTTAATTAATGCTTATTATTCATAAAATTAATCTGATGAAACTACTATTTATTTCTTAATTTCCAACTTACATTGCCTATGATTTGATATTGATTGTGATTTTGATATTGTGGAAATAAACTGATTGATTGAAACTGATTGATTGAGTAGCCTGGATCATGGAGGAAGCTGGATGAAGCTTCATGTCCCAACCAAAGGACAAAGCAATTATAGTCAAGTGTCTTGCTTAAGGACACAACAATGAAGATCAGGACTCAAACCCATACTCCTGACACATGCTGATTTGTAAAACAACCTTAACTATCAATAAGATCTCAAGTCTGAATCAATCTTAGTCTACAATTAATTGTAAAAATCTGTTGCATAAAATCAATCTCAGCATAAGATCAATCGAGCATAAGAAAAGATTTGGATATCAATTGTATCTTAAAGGCAGTGGACACTATTTTTTTAATTTTTTTTAATTGATTCAACAAACAGGTAGTCACGACTATGTTTTTAGTAGTCGTGGCGGAACGATTAACCGAGTAGTTGAAAAACAGTAGTCACAACTCGACTACGCAATCAAAAGTTGCGCCTAGTGCACTGCTAATATTTGCTTAGCTTTATATTCAAATGTTACAGCCATGCCGGCAAGCAAAAGATGGACGTACTAACGTGTGTCTAAAAAAAAACTTTACACTTTTTTAAATGGCTGCCGAATAAAAAGTACAACATTCTATGGGAAAAAGGTTTAGGTGTATGAACAGCTTAAGGTCTCAACTTTCAAATGACAACAAACAGTCCGAAAATAATTCATGCCTGGGTGAGCATTGCTCCCTTTGGTGAAAGGTAAAACAAATTAGGTTGCACAGGAATTAGCCTTCCCTTTGTGAGAGGCAAGTCCTTTGTAGCATACAAAATTCAATCCAAAATGTTGGCTACTTGAGGTAAATAGGTAACCTGAAGAATAAGTAGTGAAAACATCTGTGACATTCCTTTTTTTAACAAATCGTATTTGAATAAATTTGAATAATCAATTTACTTAATCCCCATCTGGCTATTTAGAAAAAACAACAAAATGTTCAACTAATCTTACAATAACTGAAACGTGGGGTGAAGGTTTTTATTCAAAGTCACAGATGTGAAACCAGTTTGTAACATGGAAATTGCACAAATACATTGTAACATCACCCCATCCTGACTCCCATGAACACACCACTGAGTCTACCAGGGAAAGTTATAATGCTACATGAAAAAAAATGCAATTCCTGTTCACTCATGCATACAAAAATGGTTTAATAAACCATCAATTTCACTCAGCAAACCCAAACTGGTTGCAATATTGATCATGAATTTATCACATCACCTTCATCCGAGATGGAGGAGCCGTCCGGAAACCCAGGGTGGATCGCGGCAATGGCTGACCGGTAATTTCTGCGAGATGTTCGCATCCGCTAGCCACCAGCGAAGGTGGGGGACTAGCCAGGGCGTGGTCGGCACCGGGTGGTGGATTCGGTGCCGGATGGGCCTGTAAAAGGAGAGCAGGTGAAGTTGAATGGGCCTCATCCTCAACCTGCAGAAGTCCACCAAATCCAGGCCAGCGCCACCACTGCCGGGCCAATCCCAATAAGGCCCAACAGTCTGAGCCAGGCCAGCACTGGGGCCACCTACTGAACACCTGAGGTGAGGTGGAGAGTCCAAATGGGGGCACCACAAATTCGTACAGGGTATTGTTGTATAGGAAACGTAGGAATTTGTGGTGCTCCGGCCTGACTGGGACGTGTAGGTATGCGTCCTTCTGGTCGAGACTCACCACCCATGCGGGCGTCACTATAGAACTCAGTATAGTCCTGAGCGTCTCCATACGGAAACGCTTCGGACGGATGAACTTGTTGAGGGGTTTTAAGTTCAAAATCGTGCGCCACACGCCAGCCTCCTTCTTGGGAGTCAAGAAGAAGGTTGACATGAAGCCCGTCTGAGTCCCCGAACAGGGGACGATATGCACCGCCCCCTTGAGGAGGAGGGCGTTTATTTCCCCCTCGAGGGAGCGGCGCTTTGCTAAGTCGGACAGTACGGGTGTCGACCGACTGAGCATGTCAGATTGGGGGGTCCTCGCAAATTCGAACGCGTAACTGCGGCCGATTGTTTCGAGGATCCACCGGTCGGAGGTCACTTGGCCCCAGGACCCCAGAAAATTCTTGAGGCGCCCCCCCAGTCACTTGCGCCACGCCCCGGTATATCGGGGGGCGGGCACTCGCAAACCATGACCCGACTGGGTGCGTGGTTAGCCAAGTTTGGTTTGTGGGTAATGTGAGCCCGCCGTGTTATCGGCGCGGCCACGAAAACTGCCACGGGCCGCCTTTTGTGGGCGGCGACGGGGGATGACTAAGGATGGTTGATTTCTCGCCTTGTTACCCCCGGCCTTAGGCGGGGCGGTAGGCTTTTTCAGATTGATTTTGTCCGTGGCTTTGAGGCGCTTCGCTTCAGCCTCCATGGACGTCTGAAATTGCCCGGAAAAAAAGTTGACGCCGGTGAGCGGGAGATCGTCAAGGCGTTTACGCGCCCCGGCTGATGGCAGGAAAAGCTCATCCAGCACATTGGCGCGGCATGACGTTGAGTTAATCCAACGGTTCTTTTCAGAACCACCCCAACTCATTTAGAGATTGTTATTACATGGTGTTACCGCAAACTCTTCTATATCTTATTTCCACCATGCAAAGTTTCAAATCCTACTAATCTCTCTCTAGAAATTCTCAAGCAACTCTACAAACTATCCTGCTACCGGATAGCCGCTAATAATCACTCTTATCAAGCTAAAAAGGCAATGAAATCTCACTGATTTACGGACAGAAAGTATTCACGTCCATTGCCTTTGCCAGCTAAGAGAAAAAGAGTGCGCCGACGTGGTGGTGGTGCGCATGTCACAGGGCATCAGGGATAGGACTCTTGAGGGCGCTATTGTGTGTAAAACTCTTAGCTTTTTGCCTGCTGGCATAGGGAACAATGCAATTGTAGTATTCGCTCTACAGGTAAGTAGAGTGAAGTAGACCTATGATGTACAGCGTTTCAAAAAGTGTGACAACATAATAAGAACATTTCGTTTTCAACAACAAAAATTAAAATTTAAATTCCCTTCATAAGTTGTTTTTTACTATTTGAATGTATAAACATACATGTAGTGCCCATTTCCATTGTTCCATTCCCACTATTAGCTTCACCCTGAATCAGAGGAGAGATCAGTCATATCAATCAGGAGTTACTTAATTTGATTTCGAGACCTCACATTTAGAATTTGAGGTCTCGAAACCAACCATCTAAAAGCACACAACTTTGTGTGACAAGGGTGCTTTTTCTTTCATTATTATCTTGCAACTTCGACGACCATTGAGCTCAAACTCTCACAGGTTTGTTATTTTATGCACATGTTTTACAATTTGTCAGTGTTTTCACGAAGTAGCACGCGCTGCTATACCAACAAAAAATAACAATCAGAGAAAACGGCCTCTGAACACTTTTTAGAAACCTACTTTCCTTCAAAACTTTGAAACATGTTGACACTTCTCCTTTGTATATTGAGATTTCAATGAAGGTGTCTCCGAAGTTGTGAATTTTAGAACAAATTGGCCTGCCGCTTAAAAATGTTTTAAAACTGATGTTCCAGTTAATAAAAAAATACACGTAGAGTCACAGGCTATAATACATGTTGTGTAGAACAACAGCCCCCAAAAACTCAAAGTCCCCAAAACTCTGTCTGCAAAAGTCTGTGCTTACTAAAACAATCGGCCATGACATGACAAAGGTACGCAGTGCCTCAAGTGTGGTACACTATAATGTACGTGGACTTGTGCATGTGGTTATGTCCATCTGTCCTTTTGTTTGTCCGTCTGTCTGTCTGTCTGTCTGTCTGGTTGTCTCAGTTTTTTTGTCTGTCTGGCTGTTTTTTTACAAGCTTACATGCTTACCAAAACGGCCCCGTACTCTATTTATTTATTCATGTTTACTCTTACTTAAAGAAATAATTGGTTTACTCCTTAATACATGTACATGTAACTGTTGTTATTCTTTTATAAGAGTATGGAAATAAATGTATTCTTGAATTGAATTGAATTGAGTTGGTTGCTATACACAAATGTAAAAAACTCCTAATCTGCAAAACATGACACAGTACTACTGTATGTACTTACCTCTTATTGCTATGGCTGTTGAATTGGTTTGGTGTGCAAATGTGACATCTTGAACAGCTTGGCACCAGTATCTGTCTTCATCATCGAGTGTTGTTGATTTAATAGTGAGAGGAAAACTGTTTAACATTTCATCAAATGCGTAATGAGTTTGATCCACTGAAGGGTTCCATACTACTGAAGGTGTTGGAAATAAATTGTAAAGGACAATGGCAGAAGTGTGATTGGTGTCAGGACCCTTCCTCCAATTAACTTGAACAAGTCCAGCAGAAGATGAACACGTAACCGCTGTATCTTCGGATATGTCAACCCATGGCTCACTGCTTACATTTAACTCCTCTGAGACAACACCTAAAATACAAATGAAAAGTACTTGACTGTAATGGATATATTTTTATTGTTTAAAGAATGTTAATTGACTATTGTAAGCAATTTAGGTGTTAGTTTAGAGAATTCAATAATGTTCTTTTTAATTCAACATGCTAAGATCTTAAACAAAATTGAAATAAATAAACAAATTAGTACATGATCACTGTTAAAATTAATCTTCAAATCTGGCAATCAGGATTTATGTATTTTCGTTCTTAGAATAAAGAACCCCATAGTTTTAAGGCTTTTTGGCAAGGTACAATACATGCAAGAACCAGCGTTCATTACAGGGCAGAGGGCGCTTTCACAATAAAGCTTGCTCATTAAGTTTGGTTTGGTATAACAATAAGTCTCATAAATAAACAAGTCGTATTTTCAGGTCATGAATATCAGCGGCTTGGACGCGGACCGGCCGTGCTCTCCCAGAATAATACATTTTTAACTCATGAATATCATGGTCCTGGAAGCAGACAGGCGCCATAGACAAGACCATTACACCTTGCACGTTTGGTGTGCCAGCTGACCCTCCTGCGCACGTGAAAATCACGCGCTATATGTTTAAACATAATAGTCAACGAAATCGGTGACTTTGAAACACAACATCTATTCCAGAGGCATTAAACTGGCATTCAAGAGACACAGAACTGGATTGTATTTTAAAGCATGATGTCGAGTCTTGTGTCCAAAAAACATTCCAAAATTTATTTACTCACATCCTGAGCCCCGTAGTGCCCGTATTTAAGCTTGTTCTCGTTTCGCAGTTTTCAGGTTAATAAACTCATTCCAGTCTGTTCCCATCCTGTAACCATGTCTGGTAATTAAACACATTCCCATTCCATTTTCCCGTATGATAACTATAGATACAGTAGTTTTATGCTAATCATGATGTTCTGAGGGTCAAGCATTGCGTGCGATGTGATCAATTGCAAGCCAGATGCTTATAAATGCAAATGAGCTGGTGTAGCTACATGTGCTTATTTATGCAAATCAGCTAGTCTGACTACCAATGAATTTCATCATTCATCACTTTTTGCTCAATCGATGCATCCAGACAATAGAGTTTTTGCAAACCATAATTTGCATCTCTGTATGCAATTTTAGCAAAGACAGTAAAGACAAACCCAGGAGAACTATCCTCTTTTAACGGACTCCTTCTGCTTGGTTTCGTGTTCCAAACCCTGTTTTAAACCGATTGGCAGAGGTGTAAAAGGCAAGTTTCTGGCACCGAAAAACCAGAACATTCTGAGCAGGTGAGGCTCGTCAGCCATGGTAGGCAAGCCACCTAGGAGAAAACTCTGATCACCATCCCAGGTAGGTACATTTAGAACACATAAGCCTAGATTGGTAGTCTACCTAGGAGAAGGACCACCCTGACCACCAACCCGGGAAGGTTAAACTCCTAAGCCTAGATTGGTATCCTAAAGGAGGACCTCTCTGATCACCATCCCGGGTAGGTAGAACTCCTAAGCATATATTGGTAGTCTACCAAGGAGAAGGACCTCTCTGATCACCATCTTGGGTAGGTAGAACTCCTAAGCCTAGATTGGTAGTATACCTAGGAGAAGGACCTCTCTGATCACCATCCTGGGTAGGTAGAACTCCTAAGCATATATTGGTAGTCTACCTAGGAGAAGGACCTATCTGATCACCATCCTGGGTAGGTAAAACTCCTAAGCATATATTGGTAGTCTACCTAGGAGAAGGACCTCTCAGACCACAAACCCAGGTAGGTAGAGCTTTTTAGCCTTGGCTGGCAGTCTTACTGACGTACATTCACATCTTAGTGTGGACAAGGACAGCGGCCAGGGTAGTCCTGAGAAGAGTGGTGCCCCCAAGTCTTATTATAGCCTTTAAAGGAAACCAATGGCAAATCTTATGGCAAAGCATTCACTTCCAGTCCAGAGAGTGGAGAGGATCGATGCTGCGGACAGGTGTGCTGGCCAGGTCTTGGCCTGACAATATGATATTTCTTTGTGTGGCTTCAGTTGAGTTTGTAATGTACCTGTTTTCATTTATTCAAGGTGTGAACTATATGAAAGCCTAGCATTCCCCAACGATTGATGCTCCCTGTTTCAATTTGATGCGTACTCCCTATCAATCAATGTTTGGTAAAATGTTCAGTGTTCCATACCTGAGCTTCATGAGCCCATGTACAATGGATGGGAACACGTGATTCAGAACCACAGCCCATACTGATGTCAATGAGTCAAATCCCTAAAAGTTACTTGCTGGAAGTTATTTTGTGTTCATGCCAGAAGCATGGGTAAATGTGTGCATTTCAGCAACAAATTGGTGATCAAACTCGTTGTATGGCTATGTTCCTACGCAACAGCAGTTCACTCTATACCCAACTAAAGATGAGGGATTTGTGAGTGACACCAGTTGCCCTTTTGGCCTGTATTAGCATCAAGTAGATTTTGGTTTAAAGTTTAGGAACCTAAACAGTAAGCATTGATTTGTGAGTTGTTATGAAATTCATACGTAGTCATACTTAGCTGATTTGCATAATTAAGCATTTGAAGCATTTTTACTAGCTGTTTTAGCATATATAAGCTTCTGGCTTATCATTGATCACATTGTTTTAGCCTCAGAACATAAGAAAAAACACTTTGTTTATCATGTTTGCTTGGGTAGTTACAGAGATATTGAAGAGAAATTATGTTTTTGTAATGGCGGCCACTAATTCGTATATGAGTATTAATTACCATTATCCTTTTTCTGTGATGCACTCTATTGTTGAAAATGTAGATTATTTTACGAATCTACACGGTAGATTCGTACACTTAAGTGTACATTTGTAACATAATCTACAGTTGAGTGCATCATTACCACCTTACAACTTGAAAATGACTGTCTTTCCAATGTGTGTAGCATAAATTGCAACAAAACGTACATGTAGCTGAAAACATCTTCAATTTAAAAAACAACTTCCAGTTTAGAAAAATCACATTAGTCACACAATTTATTGGTAGCTGAGCAAACTGTCGTTGTACTCGATAATGTTGCAGGCACTAAAGTTTGCCGATAATATTTTGTAAAATAATTTTAAAATGTAACCAACCGGTTGATTGACAAGTATACAAAATTATATAGATTTTAAAACTATGGTGTTGTTTAAAGGGAATTGTTTGGTAATTACTCAAAACAAATATTAATTTAAAAACTGACTTGGTAACGATCAATGGAGAGCTGTTGATAGTATACAACATTGTGAGAAACGGCTCCCTCTGAAGTAGCATAGATTTTGAGAAAAATGTAATTTCTCACTATTTATTTCTGTCTGAAAGCACACAAATTCGTCCAACAAGGTTGTTTTTTCTTTCATCATTTTCTCACAACTTCGATGACCAATTGAGCTCAAATTTTCACCAGCTTGTTATTTTATGCTTATGTTGGGATACACCAAGTGAGAAGATTGGTCTTTGACAATTAACAAACATGTCCAGTGCCTTTTATTATGAGAAATCTAATTCATCGAAACTGTTACATAACCAATGGGGGGAAAAGTCAGAGAATAGACTCCAACATGTCCAAGTTGTTTAGACTCGTGATTACAATGCACGCCTTTGGCTCAATTACATTCTATTCACGAATCTACACTTTCTCGTCCATTCTCCAAAACCCAATTACTTCAGAAATGTTTTAATCCTATTCTATAACCTTCAACATCTAGGTACAGATGCATCACTTGTCATTTTTGCATGTCATGTGACAGAGGTTTGCTTAAAATGGTTCAATAAAGTTAAAAAATTTGCCATTCCGCAGCTAATTTGGTTATGCATATTAGATGATCAAAAACTCAATATTTTGCTTGAGAACCATTTTTTTCGGAATCAGCACACCTGAAATAATATATTTAAAACTCTTGTTCCCCGCTCGTACCCCAAAATGCCCCAAAAATCTTGTCTATGGCTCTTCTTTAGAAATCCCACTAGACTTATAGACCAATTGCGCAACCAATGTTTACATGGGATCACGTGACCTGAGATGGGATAGAAAAACACTACACAGTAAAGACATGGGAGGACTCATACCGATGGACCATAATAATTGGCTGTATTTTTGATAAATAACTATTGTAACTCAAAACAAGCCCTTTTAATAATGTTGAATGTTGTTACATTGATTGAAATCACATTTTCTGTTCCATAAATCAAGTACAAGTGTATTCTATACAAAAGAGGTTTCTTTTTAGAGTATAATTCATCATCATCATCATCATCATCATTCTCTTGATCCATCAAGGGGGACGTAGAGCCGCCCAACCAATGCGCTCTGCTGCCGAATGCCACAGTTGCCCGGGACTCAAAGTCTGCTTCCAGTTGGCCGACCAAGGTGCTGCGAGGTCGGCCTCTTGGCCTCTTCCAGGCTGGGCAGGGGCGGGATCCTCCCCGTGGGCAGGTGTATCCTCTGGGAGCCGTCTGACATGGCCAAAGAGGGAACGACGTCTCCGGGAGATAGTCACGTGGATATTCTCGCTGCCTGTGGTCTCTGAGATTGTTGCAGTAGTGATGAAATCAGACCAACGAACACCAAGAATGCGTCATTGACACCTGAGGCTGAAGGCTTGGAGCTTTCGTGTGTCATCAGCTTGGAGTGTCCATGTCCCTGAGCCATACAGTAGGACAGGGAGGACACAGGTCGTAAATACCCTCAGCTTGGTTGTGAGCTTGAGGTGTTTGTTCCTCCAGACACAATTTACATGTAGTTGGCTAAAGGTGGATGAGGCAAGCCCAAGACGTCGGAGAATATCGGGGGAGGAGTAGCCTGAGGAATGGATGTCACAGCCGAGATACCTGAACTTCTGTGTGAATTCGACAGAGTTACCCTCAACCGTGAATGAGGCAAGATTTTGGCCGAGGCTGGTACAGTTCTGGATCTTGGTTTTGACCCATGACGTGTGCATCCCCATCATCCCAGCTTCTTCCTCGAATCTTTGGAATGAGACAGGCCACTGGGTGGGCTCTCCTAGAAACAGTGCAGCGTCGTCAGCATAGTCCAGATCTGTAAAGGATGTGTCCCCAACCATTATTCCGAAGTGTGCCTGACAGCGGTTTAGGATCCAGTCGATGGTGCAGCAGAATAATGTTGGGGCAAGGATGCAGCCCTGACGGACACCTGAGGTGGTACAGAATTGGTTGGAAACGTCACTTCCGATACGTACAGTGGATGCACTGCCCACGTGCAGGTCCTGAATGAACTGAAGCAGTAATGGTGGACACCGGTCGCTTTCAGGGCCTTC
Source organism: Asterias rubens (assembly GCF_902459465.1). Taxonomy (NCBI): domain Eukaryota; kingdom Metazoa; phylum Echinodermata; class Asteroidea; order Forcipulatida; family Asteriidae; genus Asterias; species Asterias rubens. Next base: position 11,006,951 of record NC_047078.1, on the reverse strand, counting down.
CAAAGAACATCACGATCCACCGAGTCGAATGCTGCCTTGACGGGCGAGTAGGGGTTCTAAGCGGGAGAGCAGAACATGGCTGAACACATTCCAGGGACAGACAGTAGAGTTATAGGTCTGTAACTGCTGCACTGGTTTCGATGACCCTTTCCTTTGTACAGGGAGATGATGATGCCATCCCTCCATTAAGCAGGAACCCTGCCAGAAGACCATATGTTTTGAAAGAGCTTGTGGAGGGCAGCACTGATTGGGGTTTCTGCACATTTGAGCAGCTCAGGAAATATGCCGTCAGGTCCTGCAGCATACCCATTGTTTAACTTCCTGATAGTACGACGTACTTCAGCCAAGGTGGGAGCTTCAGATGAGACGTCTGTGGCAGGAGATGTGCCTGAAGCCTGTGCAGTAAGGTCTGGGCAGGGCGTAGCTAAGGGGTGGTTGAGCACGGTGTTGTAGTGCTCCAGCCAGCGGGCAAGAGTCTCCTCGACCGACTCAGTTTTTGTAATTGGGGAAGTGCTTTGTCCCTGTTGTGGGGGGCCGCGCATGCACTGGAAGGTTGGACGGAGTTTGTTTTTCTGCAGTCCTTCTTCGGCGTTGTCGGCGAGGTCGTTGTAAAACTCCTCGAGGTCGCTCTTGGCGTAGCTTTAAAGATACCCTTCAGTCTGCGAGCTTCATCAGTGTCACCGCGCAGACGTGCGTCACGCTTCTGGTCAAGTACGTCCAGAGTACTTGGAGTCAGCCAGGGACGTCGCTGGGGTCTGCCATTGTCGATGGATTCTGAAGTGGCCGAAAGAATTGATGGAATTGAGCGGCAGAAAGTATGATTACACTGCGTAAATTTACAGAGGTTTGAGTGAGCTCATGCGCCGTGGCTTTTGCTGCGTCGTGAGGTTTGTAGCGCATCAGTCTATTGAAGCCAGCATTACAAAATTTAAATTGCAGGGATTTTTGTAGCCCAGTGGAATCCCTCCTGCTTTAACAACCAAAATGCGACATGTTCAAACTCATCTTGGCGACATTTTTATTTTTTCTACTCAATTTCCTGAAAGCTCTTTGCAGAGTTGCAGTGTGTATAGTGCAACATGGAACTTGTTTATTCCATCATATTGGCTTTGGACAGTTGGAAGTGTTCAAAGGCCCCTAAAATCAATCTTACCTCAGTTACACAATTTTAACCAGATTTTACTTTGAAAGAATATCTCAAAGTTTTTAAAAGCAAAAAAGAATAAATCACTTTTTGCATTTATTAATGGCTAACTCCACAGAAGTGTTGGGCTTGCATGAATTTTAAAAGTTAATTAAATGCTTCAAAGAGGTTATTGCATGCAAAGTAGACTTGAAAACTAAGCCGTCAGAAACAACTTTTTCTTTATGTCTCTTGTTATTTTATGTATTTTTTTATTTGGCATCCACAAAATAACTTATTAAATGTTTTAATTTTTTTTTATTGTATATTATTATAATGCTATTGTTTGTATTTTAGCGCCATGAGCACTTCTGTGGTTATGTGCGCTTTATAAGTTTTCATTATTATTGTTATTATTATTAAATATCGGCTTTGTTACCTATTTACTCCAATCCAGCAGGGTATAATTTAAAACCATGAGGAAATATTATGCATGCATAGGCCCATAATATGTTTTTTAAGTACATGTATGGGTATCGAAATGTCCCGTCAGTCACGCAAAAACATGAACAAGTTGCTTATTTTTTTATAGGCCTAAAAGGATATCTTTTTTGTTCCACATTTAATCTATCTTCTATCCTAGGAATTGGCCTTACAACTAAACATCAGTTTACTGATATTTTGTAAAGAAAATATGACATCTCAAGATGCGTCTGGTCAGTCACAGTGATTTCCAGCCTGTCATGATCCACCTTGTTCACCCGAGATGACCTCAGACCCCGAGATGACTTCAGGTCAGTGATGACTTCAGACTGAGTTAGCTTCAGACCCGAGATGACTTTGCAAAGAGATGACTTTGGACTGAGATGACTTCAGACCAAGTTAGCTTCGGACCCGAGTAGACTTTGGAGCGAGTTAGCTTCAGACTTGAGATGACTTTGGACCAAGATGACTTCGGGCCCGAGATTACTTCAGACCGAGTTAACCTCAGGACCGAGTTGACCTCGACCCGAGATGACTTTGGACAAAGTAAGCTACGGACCAGAGGTGACTTCGGAACAGAGTTGGCTTCGGACCCGAGATGTCTTCGACCAAGTTGACCTCGGACCCGATGACTTTGGACCGGGTTGACTCAGACACGAGATGACTGATTCCTTCGGACCAAGTTGACTTTGGATCGAGTAGACCCTAATTACTCTTACGATAGGAGTCTTTGCATACAAATCTAGCTGCTCTACGCTGTACCGCTTCAGTCTATTTTTGTGTTCTTGATGGTGCGGGTTCCATACACTAGCGCAGTACTCGAGCTTGGGTCCGACCTACCTCCATGGGTCTGACCAGGGTTTTATATAGGCAGTTTCCTTTACATGTGTAGAGCAATTGTACAGATTTCTGCGAAGTAATCCCAGTACTTGATAAGATTAGAGGTGATGTTGGAAATGTGACTCGCCCAGCTCAGATTATGATTTATCTCTCTTACCCAGGTAGGTACATACATGTACATTTGACAGACTGTAGTGGTTCATCGTTCATTATGTATGTTGACTGGAGTGCTTTTTTCTTGTGCGTAATGTGCAGTGCGTAACATTTTATTTGCTGACATTAAATTTTATCTGCCAGGTCGATTCCATGTTGCAAAGTTGGCTGATGTCGTTCTGTAGCTTTTGATTATCATCTGGGGTTTTTATCTCTTGATATGAAATGCAGTCGTCAGCGAGGAGCCTCATTTGTGAAATTATCCCATCTGGAAGATTGTTTAGGTACAGAATAAATAGTAGTGGACCAAGAAACTGTACCCTGTGGCACACTTGATGTAACTTGAATACATGTAGATGAAGATGAAATTCCCCCCAGGAAGACTTGTTGAATACCTTTTTGTAAGGAAATTACTGGCCCACTTATTAAGTGGACCAGTAAATCCAGCTTGAAAGAGTTCGTGTAGGAGTCTCTGATGAGGAACAAAGTTGAACGCCTTTTTTAAGTCCATGATTATAGGTTTGCTTGACCTCTGCTGTCGAGGATTTTGGTAAGACTTTTTGTTTTGCCATTGACAATGCATGTCGGAAAATACCTGATGAACCAAAAATGATGGATGGAGGGTAAACTCAGTAAAAACTGCTCCAAGGACCTATTACAGTAATAATTTCATATTAAGAGTCAGAATATACTCAAAAAGATATGAAATTGCAATTAATTGATGTCCCGTTGCACTAAAATTCTGTCCCGTCATGAAAATTTTGAATTGTCCTGTATAAACTTGGGTACCAAATATATGAATTCAAACTCTGGTGTTTCTGATCAGCAGAGTGTGGGTTCGAATCCCAGCCGTGACACTTGTGTACTTAAGCAAGACACTTAACCATTGCTTCGTCCTTCGGATGGGACGTAAAGCCTTCGGTCCCATGTGTTGTGTAATGCATGCAAAAGAACCCAGTGCACTTTTCGAACTGAGAAGGGGTTCGCCCCGGTGTTCCTGGCTGTGGCTGCTGTATGCGCCGTAGCACCTTGTAAACCCTTATAAGGTGCTAAATAGTTGGGTCTCAAAATTCATCACTGCAATTACTTATTATTCTGAAAGTTTGTCAACATGTCCTCAGCGCCTTGAGTACCTCGTTTGGTAGATACGTGCGCTATAAGACTTCAACATTATTATTATTAATATTATTATTATCTATGAAAAAACAGTATTTTAGTGTTGTATCTAAACTTAGTTTTGTAAATTGATGGCTTCACCACAGGCTTGGGGGTTCAGTTATATAGCCTGGTAGAAACCCACCAATTGATTTGGTAAAATATTTATAATAGTTATTACTTAGCATTTTTTGGCCGTCTAGGTACACTGCTGCATGAACTTGAGTGTTTAGAAGAAAGGCGGCATAATAGGGACCCTTTATTGACATTTCAAAACAAGTGCGTGAATTTATGTGATGTTAGACGTATGCCGAACTTGGGGTCCTTTGCAGAAAATGACCTCCGTTGTGCTTCGATTGCGTTTTGCGGGCTTGAAATTCTCCTCTCACTATCTCAGGTGGGCTTTGACATCAGACAAATAAAAATAAAGCTCATATCACAGTTGTTTTTGGTTCTATAATTCAATTAAAATTCTATCTCAAGTCTTCAGTGCGTGAATACAGGGTACACACACTAGGAAGCACCCATTTCCATCAGACGCCATTTGGACTTTTTAGTTTCGGTCTTAATTAAAAAAAAATTAACTGAATTATTTTAAATTCTCAGGGATTCTTTTTGAAAAAGTGGAATATAAAGTTGTAGGAATAACTTTTGATTTGTGGTTTGACACTGCAAAAGCCGGTCACAAACAAACAAGTTTTTGACAGCGCAAGGCTTGAAATTTGCGTGGAATATAATATTGTGTGCAGGCTTGAAACAGTGGGTGTGCACAAACTAAATCGCGAGGAGTGAAGTTGGGGTGAAGTTTGCGCCCATACCTTATGGTTTATACAGACGTTTTTTTTATAAATCTGTATCTGTCTGCTATATGGTATCATACCATGGAGCATGCATGGAGGCAGACAGAAACAGATTGTGTGCAAACAACATTAGTAACAACTCGACGGTTCAGACAACTTGACTTTGAGACAACTTGACGGATGGCCAAGACAAGTCGACGGTTGAGTGGCCGACCTCCGTTACTGTCATGTTTTACACAAACTTTCCTGTATAATTCCTGCGACTCTATAATTTATCATTAATATTGATCAATAATTATTTATCACAAGAAGTGTGGTGTCCCAGTGAAGCCATACTTGCAGAAACATCTGTTAGTGACTATTCAAGACTTTTTGTAAAAAAACAGACTATAACTCTAGTAGGTGTAGCCAGCTAGCAGTTGTCTTCAATTTATTCAAAATTACAGGTTAAAAAAAACAATTAAAACATTATATAATTAATAACATGTACAGCTCTATTATGAGAAGATTTACTTTTATTTACTTTATACCAACAACAATAACAACTCGATCTTGGTACGGTACATTGGTACAAAAATGAAAATGCCGCGGGGTCATGGTAAAAAAATAAAAAAATGTATCAATTATCCATTTGCCCAGATATTAAACCCACCCACCATATATTAATATACCCCCACCCCAGGGGAATGCCCGTGCATCATTGCCAAGTCACTAGTCAGTACATCCCCCCACCCCCAGGCCACTACTACCCTCCCGCCCCGCACTGAGCCGCCCCCGTCACGGACATCCGTCGACTTGTCTTAACCCCAAGTCGAGTTGTCTGACGGTTAAATAAATCATCCGTCGAGTTATCCGAACTGTCGAGTTGTCTGAACCGTTGAGTTGTCCGAAAGGACGAGTTGTCCAACGGACGAGTTGTCTGGTCTTCATTTATTGTAGGGGGGCCTATCGTAGGGTCATGAGTTATCGACCCTCATATGTTTTCAAACCAAACTTTGATTCCCCTTTAACGCGAGACTGTGCAAGCTCCACCGGTGACAGAAGCTCTGCTGTTTACTCATGGTCTGTATTTTCATCAGGCTTAATCATGCTGAGAATAAAGTTTCCTATCGTAGTTTATGCTCAAATATTTATAAGATGATGAATTTTCGGTCCTACTACTTGCCGTCAACTCGTCGTCAACTCGCCGTCAACTAATTTTCATGCCGTCAACTCATTAAATATACATCAAAAATTTACAAATGGGGCATGGAAGTGTTAAGTCCGGGCTAAACTACATATTGCCTATCATTTACAAAAACGATTTTGTGTTGATAAATAAATAGTACAAATCATTGTCATCTTGGGCCAAGACTAATCCATATGCAGGAAAGCGCCCCCAGTGTCAGTTGCCATGTTGTGCAAGCTCTGTTAAAAAAGCAAGATGGTGGCCGACGGTTTTGCTGCTTCGAGATAATTTTTTCATGAGAAAAACACTCAATTTTTATTCCGAAATCGAACCTAAAACTTATGAGAATTCTCTTTTAGCTAATAGGCCCTATCCTTCTTTTGTGGATTTTAAATGTATATTGGAGGAGTTGACGGCGAGTTGACGGCAAGTAGCAGGACCCTGAATTTTTGGTATAAATCACTAAGTGCATTATTATGCCAACAATCAAATGAGTCTAAGAAATCATCCAACCTCTAAATTTCAAAACAAAATTATTATCTGCTAGATTGAGTTTTATTCTCCTTTAGTCACTAGATAGATCAAGTGATGTGGTTGTTATTTGGGATTCTATGGTGTGCCATTAAGGGGGAAAAGTTTAAACATTTTAAGTGAAAATGAATAATTCTTTTAATTTTTTTTATTAACTGCAGACTGTAATAAATTCTAATAAACGTAATAAATAATATGTCTACATTCCCCCATTAGAGAGAAAATATAACAGATTAGTTTCTTACTCCTGAAACCAAACATTGCTGGTCTGAAATGGGGGAAAACAGATTGTTTTTAAGTGTTTGTGAGTTCAAGGGGGTTGGGGTGTTTTACTGTCACGCATTGTGATATCATCGGATTCTAACCAAGTAGCCATATCCTGGTGTCATGTGTTTTCAGTAGGATAACAGGAAAATTGTTCACAATCAAAACCTAATTTTTTTTTTCAAATCATCTATCAAATTTTTTAACAATAACACTTTCACTTCAAGGTGTGTTGACATTTTTAAAGTTTTGGTTTTACATTGCACGAGACAGTCCGCCATTAACAGTGCTTATGCATGCACGACATTGGAGCAACGTCATTTAACTCATATGTTTTCACACCTTTCATTGGTTGGTATTTTATTGAATATTCAGAAGCTAGTATGGCGTGCAAAATAAATCAAAAATATTATTCAATTACTACTTAACAAATTTAATTACATTTTTGTCCTAAGGCATTACGGTTTCTATATTAGAATCCAGAGATATCATAAGGCATGAAAGTAAAACACCCCACCCCCCCCCCCCCTTGATGCACTCACACTTCATAACAATCCGTTTTCCCCCTTTACAGACCAGTAATGTTTGGTTTCAGGAGATAAGAAACCAATCTATGATACTTTCTCTTTAATGTAGACTTAATATTTATTAAGCTTTATTCGAATTTATTACAGTATGCAGTAAATAAAAAAAATAGAAATTGTTGTCATTTTCACTTAAAATATTTTAATATTTCCCCCAAATTTGCACACCATAGAATCCCAAATAGTAACCACACCTCACGTTATCCATCTAGTGACTAAAGCAGAATGAAACTCAATCTAGCAGATAGTAATTTTGTTTTGAACTTTCGAGGTTGGATGATGTTTCTTTGACTCATTTGAATTTTGGCATAATAATGCACTAGTGATTTGTACCAAATATCAATCATTTTATAAATGTTTGAGCATAAACAACGACAGGAAACTTGATTCTCAGCATGATTAAGCCTGATGAAAATACAGACCGTGAGTAAACTGCATAGCTTCTATCACTGGTGCAGCTTGCACAATTTCACGGTAAACGGGAATCAAAGTTGGGGACCGAAAACATGTCATATGAGGGTCGATAACGTATGACGCTACGATGTCTTGGGACAAAAATGTAATTAAATTTGTTTAATAGTAATTGAACAAGATGTTTGATTTATTTTGCACGCCATACTGGCTTCTGAATATTCAATAAATTACCAACCAATGAAAGGTTTGAAAACATATGACGTCGCTCCAATGTCGTACTGCAGCCATCACTGTAAAAATAGTGGATAATTTTCTCTCGCAACAGAAAAACAAAACTTTGAAGATTTCAACACACGATGAAGTGTAACTTCAGTGTAAGTGTCATTGTAAAAAGGTTGGATAGATGATTTTAAAAAAAATCATTTAGTTTTTGATTGTGGACAATATTTTCCTGTTATGCTACTGAAAACACATGACACCACAGGATACTACTATACTATAGCCTTTCCAATAAACCACAGATCGATAGTAACTTACCCTGACGTGCCTGAAAACTCCACAGTAAACAAACCAAAGCACATAGAATTACATACGACGAAGTTTCTGCCATTTTGTCGTTCATATTTATATTAGTAATCGTATCACACTATCACTGTCAGGTTCGTGTTAAACTGTTCAATATTAAAACTGTTCAAGGCACCAGCTGGCTGCCGTTTTGTACGTACAACCGGCTAACCCCGCATCATACAACAAGTACTTTTTGGTCCTATATTTATATACAATTTACAAGCATTTGCAAGCGGTCGACGATGCGCACCCGGCCGCGATTTTTTTTGTTCAAGGATGGTAAAGGCCAATAGATTTGCATACACGCTCCCATTGGCTGCCACGTACTTGACGCTGAATTATTCATCAGTGGGAATTCAGCTGTTGCCTTAATACAAACACAACCACGAATTGTGTGTGTACCATATATAGAGCATATGCATTTATATGCACTGCTCTATGGTGGTACTAGACTTGTGGACAAGTCGTTAAATCGGCCCCACGCGCTGAGATAGTGCTCTCGCGAGATCACTGCTCTCGCGCGAACTGATGGGTTCGCGCGAGAGCAGTGATCTCGCGAGAGCACTATCTCAGCGCGTGGGGCCGATTTAACGACTTGTCCACAAGTCTAGGGACTTCCCGAAATAAGAGCTGTTTGCAGACATATCACACTGATGATGGAGCCAAGGTTGATGCACTAAAAACAGCCGCAGTCAACTGTGAATTATTAAAGTTTGAAATCTCGTGTCTTTTTGCAAAGTTCAGATATTAATTGCTATGACTAGGAGTTGCGTTCATTCGCGTACGTAGTGTAGGCTATGCATAGTGTAGGCTACACATTGTGTATTACTAAACTGCGCCAATAAAGTATCTAAACACTTACAAATGGTCGGATATATCGGAACCTGAAACAGTATGCCAACAAATAATTATTCATTTTTTCGAGTCACCGTTAATTTCTGCACACTTTGACACATCTTGTGTTGCGCTACGATGTTGTTTGGTGGATTTACGGGCACTTGAGTGGCTTAAGGACGAATTTCAAAAGTTGCAAAAGCCCTTATTCAAGCTAAATCGTTGTATTGTGACGAGTAAGATCGGCGTTTCTTTTGCCCGCCTTTTATAAATGATTTTTTTTGGTCGCGTTTTGGATATAAAATCAATGCGATGAACATCAGCAATAATTGTCAGTAACCAAGCAAAGGGGTCAAAAATGGGAGGCATACAATAATGGTAAGCAAGGAAAGATGTTTCAAGACAACAGGAAAGATGGCTCAAACGACCAAACAGGAAAGAGGACGGACCGTTGGTTTGATAGAAGCCGGTACGTCGATGCGAGCTGCAGCTCATCAGGTAAAAACGTCACCAGCGACGGTCAGTAAATGGTGGAATCGCTACCAAGCTCAGGGAAATGTGGACGACCTGAAAAGGAGTGGCCGTCCGAGGGTGACTTCTGCAGCCGAAGAAGAAAGTGAACAAGTCCATAAAGCCTGACACCACTCTCGAGGGATTGCGACGCATCCTGATCAGGAAATGGCAGGGGATTGACCAGGGACACATCAGAGGTCTCATTGAGAGTATGAGAAGACGACTCCTTGCCGTTCAGGACAGTGATGGAGGACACACCAAGAATGGGGGACAGGATAACAGCAGTTTTAGAGTTAAAGATTAATTTCATGGTCATGTAAACGAAACGAGTTTGTGTCTTTTGTCTTGATTTTGTCTGAGTGTGATGCTTATGTGAGTTCACTTTTGGAATTGGGGTGAATAGGGGCTTTTGCAACTTTTGAAATTCGACCTTAAGCCACTCAAGTGTCCATAAATCCACCAAACAACATCGTAGCGCAACACAAGATCTGTCAAAACGTGCAGAAATTAACGGTGAATAGAAACGAACAATTAAATTTTTGTATACTGTTCCAGCTTCCGACAAATCTGACCATTTGTAAGTGTTTAGATACTTTATTGGCGCAGTTTATTAGGCTATTGCAGCATAGAGCCATGTTCTTTAACATGTATTGCAGCCATAATTATTACGTTACCACCATGGAGCAATATACATGTACAGTGCATACATGGTACACACACACTTCGTGGTTGTGTAGCTGAATTCCTACTGATGAATAATTCAGCGTCAAGTGCGTGGCAGCCAATGGGAGCGTGTGTGCAAATCTATTGGCCTTTACCATCCTTGAAAAAAAAAGACCAGGCTAAAGTGAGCACCATGTTTGGGCCCAACATAGACTTGTGGACAAGTCGTTAAATCGGCCCCACGCGCTGATTAGTGCTCTTGCGAGATCACTCCTCTCGCGCGAACTGATGGCTCCCCGATTTCGACGAGTCAGTCGAAATCGGGGAGCCATCAGTTCGCGCGAGAGCAGTGATCTCGCGAGAGCACTATCTCAGCGCGTGGGGCCGTTTTAACGACTTGTCCACAAGTCTAGGCCCAACACTAAATCGGGCCCAGCACTAGACTTGTGGACAAGTCGTTAAATCGGCCCCACGCGCTGAGATAGTGCTCCCCCGACAACACTGCTCTCGCGCAAACTGATGGCTCCCCGATTTCGACTCCTCACAATGCGGAGTCGAAATCGGGAACCATCAGTTCGCGCGAGAGGAGTGATTTCGCGCGAGAGCAGTGTTGTCGGGGGAGCACTATCTCAGCGCGTGGGCCGATTTAACGACTTGTCCACAAGTCTAGCCCAGCACCGAAATTCTCCTCAGCACCGAATTAAAAAAAATCTGCAAACGACCGTCAGTACACGTCGACACCACCAGGGATGCTTTATCAGCATACCTAACTTTAACGGAATTTGTGTCACCTTTAAATTATGAAATTTCAAGATTTCTTTCAGGGATATGTTTGTTACATCCCTGACCATATCTCCTGGGCGGAAAAAAAATCTCAGATTACTAATTAGCTCAGCCCAACTAATTAAAGATTGTCTCAATTTGGCGCGTGTATAGTATAACCCGTTAGGCTATATGCTCTTAGACTATAAGAAGGTACGCAACGACACAGGATTGATGGTTGAAGTTACTTTTAATGTACGACTGTTGGCGGAGGCTCTCACTGTGCTCAACTTGAAATTACACGGGTTTATAAAGGAAAGAGCAAGATGCTTTCTTACACAAATTGTAACCATATAAGGGATTGTTCCCTACTTCATTAAAGGGACATTCGGCATGGATGCGCATCGGAAAACCATAGTGTTGAAACATGTTCTCCCACAGGATTTTGGCGACTGTCTCTGCTTTTTGATCACGAGTTGGGAAGGCCTGAGCATACTTCGTAAAATGGTCAGTGATCACTAGTATGTTTTCATGTCCACCTCGGGATAGCTCCAGCTTGAGAAAGTCGATGCATATGAGTTCTAATGGTTCACTGGTTTTGATGTTGACTAGTGGAACACGTGTCTTTGTTACAGGGGTTTTGCGAAGGCAGCATCTTTTGCAAGTCTCACACCATTGCTTAACGTCGTCAGCCATTTTAGGCCAGAAGAACCGGCTTCGCACCATGTCGATCGTGCGATCGTATCCCATGTGGCCAATATCGTCGTGTAGTCCTGTCATGGCTGTGGCACGGTACTGCTTTGAAAGGACAAGTTGGTGCGACTCGGTACCATCGGATGTCTTTCTTCTCCTGTACATTAGGTCATCTCTCATATGCAACTTATCCCATTGCCTGAAGTATGGTAAAGAGCCTGGTGGTTCTTCGAGTCTTTCGCTTCTGGTAGGTGGTCTTCCCATCCGGAGATATCGCAGCACTCTAGAGATGTCTGGATCATCTAACTGTGATTTGATGAGGTCTCTGTGAGATATACTTGGCAGTTCATATGTGTCTGTGTCGGTAGTTTGTGGAAGTGTTGCTTGATGTCTGGTTGTGACTTGACATTGTGGGTTAGGGGGTTCCAAGAATGGTCGACATTCAGATGGATGGCCGCTGCATACAGCATTGACGACGTCTGCTGAGATCGTCGTAGCATCTTTCTTGAAGGAGAACGTGGTTTTAGAAACTTCTTCTTGTGTCATTCTGGAAAGAGCATCAGCTGCTGCATTATTTTTTCCTGGCTTGTATTTGATAGTAAAATCAAACTGGGAAAGTGCTGCAGCCCACCTCTGACCTGTAGCATCCAATTTGGCGGTTGTTGTCACATAGAGCAGAGGATTGTTGTCTGTGAGGACAGTGAACTTGTTGCCGATGAGATATTCTCGTAATTTATCCTTGACAGCCCATTTGAGTGCTAGAAATTCAAGTTTATGGGCTGGGTACCTTGACTCGGCTGGATTGAGTCCTCTGCTGACGTATGAGATTATTCTTTCTGAGCCATTTTGGATTTGGCTTAAGATTGCTCCTAGGCCGGTACCGGATGCATCTGTTTGAAGTAGAAATGGCTGGGTGTAATCTGCATATGCTAGGATTGGAGGTGACGTCATCAGATGTTTCAAATTATCGAAGGCTTTCTGGCATTCTTCTGTCTAAATGAATGGCTGCGAAGGAGAACTTCTTTTCTTTCCTCTTTTGTTTCTTTTAGGAGCACCAGACGTGAGCTTGAAGAGAGGGGCAACTATGTTAGAGTAGCTTTTGATGAACCGCCTGTAGTATCCGGTGAATCCCAGGAATCGCTGTACTGCTTTACGGTCGGTTGGTGTAGGCCAGTCTCTTACTTTAGACGTCTTTTCTGGGTCCGTTGAGATACCTTTGTTAGATACAATATGTCCGAGGTATTTCACCTCCTCCTGAAGTAGATTGCACTTTGAGGGCTTGAGTTTAAGTCCGTGCTTCCGCAAACAAGAGAAGACTCTCGAGGCGCTCAAGATGTTCGTCAAAGGTAGATGAGAAAATAATGATGTCATCCAAGTACAAGAGACATGAGGAGTAGTTCAAGTCTTCAAGGCACGTCATCATCAGGCGCTGGAAGGTAGCTGGTGCATTTTGAAGTCCAAACGGCATTCGGTTGCATTCAAATAAGCCCATGGGTGTTGTAAATGCCGTTTTCTTCTTGTCTGCTTCTTCGACTTCTACCTGCCAGTAGCCTGAAGTGAGATCTAATGTACTGAATAGGGTGGCATTACCAAGTGCATCGAGAGCTTCATCGATACGAGGAAGTGGGAAGGCATCTCGAACAGTTTTCTTATTTAGTTGTCTGAAGTCTATGCAGATGCGCAGTGAGCCGTCTTTCTTATGCGCGATGACTATTGGAGAGGCATATGGACTGCAACTTCGACGAATAGCTCCAGACTCTTCCATTTCCTTCAAGTGTTGTTTGACTGCTTGGTATTGAGAGGGTGGTATTCTTCTGTGAGGTAATCGGAAAGGCTGGTTGTCGATAAGTGGAATTTCGTGTTTGACTGTGGACGTACATCCGTAATCAAGTGAAGAAGAGGAAAATACATCATTGCTTCTTTGAAGAAGATCACTCAATTTCCTTTGTTGCTCGCCGCTTTCTATCTTCGCCTTTGAAAGATCAAGGAGTGGAATGGCTTTGGCATGCAGTTCGAAGATGTTTACTCCTTCGTCATCCACAGAGTCGATCACTGATGCAAATTGTTCGTCTTTTAGGGTATGACTTTCAGATGTGACAGCTGATTCTTCGGTTTTCAGGACAGATGATAGTTGAGCAAGTCGGCAGTTGCGAGTAATTGTCACAGGCTTGGCTGATATGTTGCATAGTCTGACTGGTACTCGGCGGTTTGGTCCGACATCTGCGATGAGATTTCCAACCTTCAGACAAGAGAAACTTTTGGGGAAGCTTTCTACAATCACTGTATATGGCTGGTTACCTGGGCTTCTTGGAGCTTGACATAAGACATCGATTTCTTTTCCTGGCTCGATTGTCCGAGGGGACCTGCCAATGTACTTTGCATAACCAATGTTGCCTTGATTGTCACCCATCTCACAGCTTGTGATGTTTGTATACGCTGTATGCCAGGCGGTACTCTCATCTTTGATTTTCTGCATGAAGTTTTGTCCTTTGGTAAGGTGTTGATCTCTCTTCGATGTATGGATTACATTGGTTCCTATTAGGATGGGCACTCGTTTTCTGTAACTGTCAGCTCTAACAACGAAGGCTGGTACTTTTCGATACTCGACGCCCAAGATCTTTAAGGAGATGAGGATGACACCAAGGTAGGGTACGTTTTGTCCACCTGCTCCTTCTATGGTAATGTCTACTGGTGTCAACACTGCAGTTTGAAGTTTGGGGTGATTTTTCCAAAGATCCTCTGTAATTGATGTAATTTGTGATCCTGAATCAATCAATGCCTTGTAACTCTCACCGTCTATGTCGACATCATCTTCGTTATTTGGACCGATGAGTTGTTGATGAGCAGGTTGTTGATAGGTACTCTCGGTCACAATAGAAGACAGAATGGGTTGTTTTCTTGTAGCTACTGGGCTGTGGTGTCTCGGGCCTCTGACGGCTTGCCCTGCGGCCGCGGGCCCTGGGGGTTTGACGGCACATTTCTACATCCTCTAGCTATATGGCCTTCTTGTCCACATTTATGGCAGATGTAGACACCGTAGGTTGACTTGGGTTGATCTGTTCTCTGCTGGTATGGTTGTCTGTGGGGTTTAGCACCCATTTGCTCCACTTTAAGTGTCAACTGCTCTACTTTAAGAAGAAGATCTTGGAGAACATCACGATCATTGTTCTGTTTGGGTTGGCTGATGTCAGGCTGAGTTTTTGGAGTCGCCGACTGATTTAGTGGTCTGGGTGGTGGTTGTTGTTGGTAGGGGCGTAGTTGTCTTGACTGTTGGTAGTGCATATTAGCTGTAGACTTGAGGGAAGCTGCCATTCGACCTTCTCTCTCGAGTTGTCTTAGCTCAACTTGTAGCTCATGGAATGTCATTTCTCTTGGCTTCATTGGCGCTAGTCGCTGTGTCACCCTTTCGTCTCTCACGCCTCTCATAAACTGTTGAGTGAGCATTCGGTTTCGGTTGTGAAGGGGACCAATTCTTTCCTCAACAGAACGGAGCGTTGCTTCCAGTTCTACACTGTATATGGCCGGTGATTCGCAAGGCAGTCTCAATCTCTCATAGAAGTCGGCTAGGGGGTCTCCGGACAGTAGGATTTCTCCAAACTGAGACTTCAGCTCGGTGAAAGCATGTTTGGGAGTTTGCTGATGGGGAGGTAAGTTCAGTATCAGCTTTCTAGCTGCTCCTCCAAGGTAGCGTGCTATTGTTGAGAACTGCATGTGTTTTGGAATGGATGTCGTTTCAAGGAGGTATTTAGTGTCTCTCACCCAGTCCTCGATACAGATGGTCGATCCTTCTCGTCCTGTAAATATCGGAACATTCTTCACTTGATGAGATGGCACGAGGTGTAACTGTGGTGAAGGAGACTTTGGCTGACTTCTCACAGGCTTACCATCTTCTACTTGAACACTTGTAAAGCCCGCTGGGGTGCGAATGTTCGGTATTGCTGGACCGGTTGAAGTGAAAGTTGAGTGGGGTGATTGATGTTGGGTTGGGTGTTGCATGTGATGACATGGCATGCTCTGAGAGATTCTTCTTTCAATGTCATTTATCTCTGCGAGGAATTGTTCGGCTAATGGCTGGAAGTTCTGCATCTCTTTAGGCGCAGAGGTGACTGAGTAGAATCGGCTGTTTGGTTGTCTCTGGGGAGTGAGTGCTGGAGGGGTGTTCCGTCTGCGGTGAGTTGACCGCAACCGTAAGTGGTCTAGACTTGTCGGTGAATATGTTTCATCAAAGGGACTGCTGCGTTCAGGAGTGTTCATTGTCTTGTGTGATGAACGAATCTTTTGAGTTTGCACTGCTTTGTTGCACTTGTTAACAGCTGTCATCAAACAATGGGCCAGTAAGCTGTCTGGTGTGGTTGTAGTTGGGTTCAATGGGGGTTAAAAGAACATCTGCTGCACAGTAGCTCTGGATTTGATCGGTCAATTACCTTTTGTGTAGCCGATCACGCACATACTTTTACAGTTCGACAAAGGTAGGGATGCAGGTTGCAGCTGGGATTAATGGAGCTTCTGCTGCACAGTAGCTTTAATCGGTGGATTACTTTTTGTGTTGCGGTTTAAGCAAATAGTTCAGCAGTTAGACAGGTAAAGGTAGGTATGCAGGTTGTGGCTGAGATAGACTACTGCAGAATGTGGATGACAATGGTACTATTATAGCATACCAAAACAGCGAACAAAAGTTTACATACCAGGGCTTCGTGAAGAAAGAACAAAATGGCTGCTCAAGGCTGGATGCTTTTCAGCCCCGGCTACTGGTAGATTTGATGCTTCGTCGTACTCATGTAATTGTTGACATTCTGGACCCGAGGGTTGTGAAGAACGCTGTTGGGGATTTGGCCGTCGGTTTCCTCAAAAATGGATTCTCCACCATTTGTGACACGCATTTAAATAATGGGTCGTTGAGAATAATACTTCTGAGGAATCGGCTTCTCTGTTTTATTATATATCTGAAATATGAAGACAAGCGAAATACAGATATCACGGCTGTCTGTCTTCATAGGAATTAGCGGAGCACCCGAAAACCTGACGTTGAGGGCGCTCGATTAACAAAAGAATTAGTTAAAGGAGGAAACTAAAGTTGATTAAACCAAAAAAATAAGGGGGGCCTGTTTTATACCTGTCACACATGTACATACAGGATTATGTTTGGCTGGATTAAGAAGGGGGCCGTACTAAACAAAATGAGAGTGTGGACGATTGCCCCATATTTGGACTTGTCTGTGCACTGACCACTACTTCTGTCATTGCTTAGGATGTGCAAGGTGGTAGAGTTGGCCCTTCCCAGACTGGCCTCACACTCACTCCATTGTAATGACTAAGAACAAAGAACTGATTATAAGGTGTATATGATATAGAAACACTGCCACTTAATATTTTACAGTAGTTTATAAAATGGCACCGGTGATAATAGCCTAATGTACAAAGTGCGTGTATACAAACCTAACTTTGACGAAATTTGTGTCACCTTTAATTTATGAAATTTTATTATTTTCTTTCATAGATTTGTTTGTTACATCCATGACCATATCTCCTAGGCGGAAAAATAATCTCAGACCACTAATTAGCTCAGCCCAACTAAGTAAAGATTGTCTCAAACTAGCGTGTGTAAAGCCTCATAATGTACAAACTGCGGATACATACCTAACTTTGACGAAATTTGTGTCACCTTTAATTTATGAAATTGTATTATTTTCTTTCATAGATGTGTTTGTTACATCCATGACCATAACTCCTAGGCTGAAAAATAATCTCAGATCACTAATTAGCTCAGCCCAACTAATTACAGATTGTCTCAAATTAGCGTGTGTATATAGCCTATACAATGTACAAAGTGCGTGTATAGACATACCTAACTTTGACGAAATCTGGTCACCTTTAACTTTTGAAATTTTAATATTTTCTTTCATAGATATGTTTGTTACATTCCTGACCACATCTCCTAGACGGAAAAATAATCTCAGATCACTAATGTAGCTGACTCCCCACTGATGAATAATTCAGCGTCAAGTGCGAGGCAGCCAATGGGAGCGTGTATGCAAATCTATTGGCCTTTACCATCCTTGAAAAAAAAAATCGCGGCCGGGTGCGAATCGTCGACCGCTTGCAAATGCTTGTAATTGTATATAATTATAGGACCAAAAAGTACTTGTTGTATGATGCGGGGTTAGCCGGTTGTACGTACAAAACGGCAGCCAGCTGGTGCCTTGAACAGTTTTAATACTGAACAGTTTAACACGAACCTGACAGTGATAGTGTGATACGATTACTAATATAAATATGAACGACAAAATGGCAGAAACTTCGTCGTATGTAATTCTATGTGCTTTGGTTTGTTTACTGTGGAGTTTTCAGGCACGTCAGGGTAAGTTACTATCGATCTGTGGTTTATTGGAAAGGCTATAGTATAGTAGTATCCTGTGGTGTCATGTGTTTTCAGTAGCATAACAGGAAAATATTGTGGTGATTTTACATGTTATTGTAATAGCGCCCTCTCTTGGCAAACTTTAGGCACTTAAAACATGGCTACCTAGTTACAGACATGTAGCAGTTCTTGAATAAATATAATCAAAGAATAATCCTTGCCATCCGTGTAATCTCAAATCAAAACATGGTGTCAGAAGTGAAGATTTCTCCTGTCAAGACTATAGCTGAAGATTGATAGAAGGTGTAAAATTAATCAGCCATAAAACTCAAGAATTGCCGATATAAAAAGACAGAGAAAAAAAACGTTGTAACGTTTATTGTCGAACTGATCTCATACGTTGGGGGACGGGCTTTGCTCCTCCTGTTGTCTAGCTATTACAGGCTTTATAATAGGGGTATGTACCTGACAGAGATCTATAATACTCATCAATAAAAGGACAATCTTGAACACTAAAATGGCACATCTACCCCATCTATAATAATAATATTTATTTTATTATCACAACCTCCGGCATTGGATTTGACTGGCAACCTTGCCGATAATTGGAAACGGTTCAAGCAGCGATATACATTGTATAATGTAGCTTCAGAATTAACTGAGAAAGATGATAAGACTCAGACATCAACTCTCCTTCATATCATAGGGGAGGCAACCCTCGACATCTACAACACGTTTATTTTTGAATCGGAAGATGATAGTATGAAACTAGATGTTGTGCTAAAGAAGTTTGAGGAATTCTGCATGCCGAAGCGCAATATCACATTTTGAACGCCACAGATTCTTTACCAGAGATCAGCAACAGGAGAAACCATTGATCAGTATGCTACGGAGCTCCGTATCCGCAGTAAATCTTGTGAATTCGGCGAGCTTAAAGATTCGCTCATCAGAGATCGCATCATTTGTGAAATTCCAGAGGATAGCTTAAGAGAGAGACTCTTAAGGGGAGATAACCTCACTCTGGAAAAAGTCATGCAGCTATGCAGAGCAGCAGAAACCACAAAGCTACAAGCAAAAGAGCTAGCTCCATCCGGCAAGCCAGTAGTAGATGCAGTACGAGCAAAAGATCGAAGATCGAATGGCAAAGGAAATTTCTCCAAAAAGTCTCCACATGCTTCGAATAAGGGTAACAAGACATGTTATCGATGTGCCCAAACACACGAGTATGGTGCATGCCCTGCTCATGGAAAAACGTGCACAAAATGTGGAAAAATAAATCGCTTTGCAAAGGCCTGCAAGGGTGCACAAAGCTCTCCGTACAGACAGAAAAATGTACACAACGTCACTGAAACTCCAGAAGATATGGAAGAATTCTTTGTGGATGTGATAGACAGTGCAACGATGAATGGAAACTTCAACTCCATACACATGGTATAAGAGTAAACTACAAGCTAGATACATGGGGATGATCAACTACACGGGCAAATTCATTCCAGATCTATCTACCAAGTCAGCACCACTACGCAGCTTGCTTGACCAGAAGAATCAATGGATGTGGCTTGAAGCACAGGAGAAGGCGTGGCAAGAACTGAAAGTTAAACTGACAACAGCGCCAGTGCTCAGGATCTATGACCCCAAAAAACCCATCAAGCTATCAGCTGATGCATCAAAGAATGGGCTCGGTGCAGTTCTACTACAACAGTATGATAATGTAATAGATGTTAAATTTGCATCTATAATGAATGGGCACCAGTGGCGTATGCATCCAGAGCCATGACAGCGGCCGAGACAAGATACGCCCAAATTGAAAAGGAACTGTTGGCCACAACCTATGCATGTGAACGCTTTCACCAGTACATCTACGGACAACAAATAGAAGTGGAAACTGATCATAAACCACTCATTCCGTTGTTCACTAAACCACTGTGTGATTGTCCATTTAGAGTACAACGCATGCTCATCAGAGTACAACGCTACGACTTGAAAGTGTCTTACACACCGGGTAAATTCATGTGTACCGCTGACACACTTTCAAGGGCAGTCGATCCTCATGCAGATAAAGACAGCTCCAAAGAGGATGACATTCAAGCCTATGTCAATACAATATTGACCAACATGCCAGT
Source organism: Asterias rubens (assembly GCF_902459465.1). Lineage (NCBI taxonomy): Eukaryota > Metazoa > Echinodermata > Asteroidea > Forcipulatida > Asteriidae > Asterias > Asterias rubens. The sequence continues at coordinate 10,986,923 of NC_047078.1, read as the reverse complement.
GTCCTCTAACAGGAAGAAAGAAATCGCCCTGGAGACAAAACGCGATGAAACCCTCAAGACACTGAGTACAATCATCAATGAAGGTTGGCCCGACGTGAAGAGCAAAAAATGTCCAGTTGCAATCAGCGATTACTGGAACGCACGTGATTAACTTTCACAAGCAGACGACATGTTGTTCAAGGGAACTAAAATAATCATCCCAACATCAATGCGCCGAAACATGCTTGAGAAAATCGATGAAGGTCACCTCGGCATTGAGAAATGTAAACGTAGAGCCAGAGAAGTGATGTATTGGCGTCGCATCAACCAAGATGTAGCTGACATGGTAAAAAATTGCAACTCATGTCAAACATACCAGCCAAAGCAGACGGCAGAAACACTCCAGCCGCACCCTACTCCCGACCGCCCATGGCAAAAGGTAGGAGCAGATTTGTTCACACTCAACAGTAAGAACTATATAGTCATTGTAGACTACTTCTCACAATTTGTAGAAATTTGCAAGCAGCGGCACAGTGATTAACAACTTGAAGTCTGTGTTTTCACGACAGGGAACTCCACATGAAATGTTCACCGACAACGGACCCCAGTTTTCCAGTGCTGAATTCAAACGCTTTTCAGCAGATTGGGACTTCACACACACCACATCGAGTCCACACTATCCTCAGTCAATGAAATTGGTGGAAAATGGCGTGGAAATTGTCAAGAACATGATCCGCAAAACAGTTAACAGTGGCCAAGACATCTATAGAGCTTTGCAGATTTATCGCAGTACACCACTTGAGTGCGGGAAATCCCCAGCAGAGCTGCTGTACAACAGAAGAATTCGTTCCAATCTTCCCATGGTGGACAGCTTGCTTGGTTTTAAACATCTGGACAGTAAAGCATTCAAGCAAAGAAAGGACGCACAAAAGGAAAAACAAAAGGGTGGATCCCGTGACCTTCCTCTACTTCAAGTAGGAGATACCGTGAGGCTGCTGGATACGACTAAGAATATGTGGTCTCAGGGCGGAGTTGTTAAAGCCGCATTGCCAAACCGTTCATATCAAGTAGATGCAGGCAATGGCACGAGACGTCGTAATAGGCGGCACTTTAGAGTTGCTTCACAACCGCCACAGCAGTGTGACTTCATCGAGCCATCATCCAAATGTGACCGGTTTAAATGAACGATTTTAATGTGGAAACATATCTTAGTTCTCTGGCCTCTGGGCTTTATTCACTCAGTCTGTCGGAGAAGAACAAGAAGTTGACAGTTGTTATTCTCCCGACATCAAAGTATAGAATCAATAATATTAATGAGAAACAATAATATTGCAATAAAATAAACGTTAATATATACAGTGCTTATGTCTACGAGTTATTCAAAGAATAAGGCAACTAATAAATCCACAAACGGGGCGGGTTTCTCTCAGCCCCGGAATTAAGCAATATTAGAAAAAGGCACATCGCTAGAAAATGTACATTAATGTCTAAGCGATTACTAACTAAGGCCATCAAATAACGATTGTAGTTGGATGGCAACATTAAAGAAAGAAATAATACAAAACAGTATTTCCTCTGGCAGGTTCCCGCCAAAACCTTTATGGCGTCCGCCATCTTGGAAACGCCCAAATATTCAATTAAATAAACCTTGTAAACTGTGCAAAATACACCTAAAGAAATATTACTCATCAAGAGCTCAACTATCTCTTTCTAATAACTCAAACTCATGTATAATAAATAAAGAAAGGTTAATGAAACTAAGTTCTGAAAAAGGGCGGAACTCCTGATTGCCGAATCTCAATTCGGAATCTTGCCAAAACAACATTAAAAAGTGGCTACAAATCTAAGCAAAATGTATAAAACAAGTGTGGAGGGGGTGTGACGAACGAGGCCTAAAATAATTTGAAACCTCGAAACATCAGTGGGTTCGGATTGACTCTTTAATTTGGTAACTGTAATTGGAAGTCGGAAAAGCAACCGACCAGCGACGGAGGCATTAGAATGGCATAACAAAGTTAACAGTAAACAATTAACAAGTAAAAGAGAAAAGAGAAAATAAAAGAAATCATTAGTATGATAAATACATGCAGTGCGTGTGCACCAAAATCTATCCAATTAGGTAAAATACTGAGTGTGAAATAATGCAACTCTCAATTAATTAATTTGCAACCCTCCTGTTTTGACATATACACCTGTATCTGTAAGACCTGTATTAAACAATTATATCCAGCAGTACAGTTAGTTTCTACCAGTCAAAACAATATACATGGGATTATCCAGATCTTGTCCTAAAACCCTTAAGAATTATCAGAACAATATATAGATTTATTCTAAAGTCTTAAAGTCATCAGCTTAATAATAATAGACAACCTTCTCCAAATAATACATCATGGCAAGCTAATTAACACACTATGTCAATACATGTACCAATTTCACAACTCTACCAATGACGTAGAGGGCGCTGTTGTAGCATAACTAGACTATGGATCACCATTAATTCGTCAAAATATGCCCACATTGCTCAATCAACTTAGACTTAATACGTATAACTGTACTGTAAATTACCCATTTCACAGATGCATTAACTACAGGAATTATTTCACCACATACAATAAACCTCAGGCTCGTGTTAAATAAACGCACATGTACCAGCAGAGCGCTGTTGCTGTGGACGGCGCCATGACAGTTTTATCTACTTTACAACTTTGACTGAACTTTAATTACTGAAAAATAAAATACAATCCAGAGCTTGAATGGGCTGATGGATAAATCTAAATGATGTTTGTTATACCCGGTTTATTGCCCTAAAGTTTATATATTTAAATCACACTTGCAAAAAGAAGAAAGTTTACCTGTAATTGGAAGTCGGAAAAGCAACCGACCAGCGACGGAGGCATTAGAATGGCATAACCAAACTCCGCCGCATGGTGGCGCCCTCCTAACTCACCGTCTGCCTCTCGCTGCCTCAAGGACGGCACAACGCTGCCTCCACATCTTCTCCCACACAAATTTGTCGTCGCCCCGACGACAAGTCAAAACTTTATCGCTAAACTTTAAAACACTTAAAAACTTTTGTCAAACAAGTTAACAGTTAAATACAACACCTTTAAGAGTAACACACAACTGCTTTAAACTCCTCACTTTAAACTCCTACTCTAAACTTCTACTTTAAACTTCTCAACTCAACTGTTCTGGCAAGACTTTACTAGTGAGTAGATAAATGCACATACAATTATTATCACAATTTTGGAAAACTAAGCAAGGTTGAAATGCCCATGGGTCCTTTGAGCTTCCTCACCTCAACTGTTCTTATTCCAGTGATAAATACGACAGTATTTTGTCACACATTCCAATACAGTTCTGTTTCCACATGTAATTGGGGATTGGAGCAGCAATAGTTCATACTGATAATTAGTCTGTATCTGAGCTACTCAAGTCTTTCTCAGTAGTGGCTGCCATCATATCCTTGACTTGAGTTAATAAGCGAACAACATTAGAAAACTGGTACCTACTTGGGGGTTTTCCTTTCGTCGTGCGGTTGGAGCGTCTCGGTTTCCTGGGCACTCCTGCGGCTGCCATAGCTTCGGTAGTCGTCTCAGCACTCCCAGTTGTGTCAGTTGGTGACATCTGTGGTCCTTCCACAGATGAGATGTCATGGGTAGTTCTGAGGATAAAGTTCTCACCTGGTGCACAGAGCTGATCTGCTGCAAGGGGCTCGTCTGAAGAAGAGGAGGCTGGAACTGCTACAAGGGGCTCGTCTGAAGGAGAGGGGGCTGGAACTGCTACAAGGGGCTCGTCTGAAGGAGAAGAGGCTGGAACTGCTACAAGGGGCTCGTCTGAAGGAGAGGGGGCTGGAACTGCTACAAGGGACTTGTCTGAAGGAGAGGGGGCTGGAACTACTGCAAGGGGCTCGTCTGAAGGAGAAGAGGCTGGAACTACTGCAAGGGGCGCGTCTGAAGGAGAGGGGGCTGGTATGGGGGCGTTGGAGGGTGGCTGTTTGGGAAGGGTTAGTGTCACTCCCCAGTTGTCATCGCTCGTTGATGATGAGGTTACACCATCAATAGTGTTATCGTCTTCTGTGCTCGGGGTGGTTGGGGGTCTGGCATCCCAAGGGCAATGTTTCAGCTCACAGCGATGAAGCACTTTTTGTCGTCCACTTGAGTTTCGCACCACATAAACTGGTTGTCCTTTGAAAGGCTGTTTCACTACCATGTATGGGTCGGTTTCCCAATAGTCCTGAATCTTTGCCCTTCCTCTGTGAGATCGGTCTCGGACTAATACGAATTCTCCTGTACAAAGGGGCCTCTCAAACACATCTTTCTCAAATGCAGAAGTTCTTAATTCTACCTTCTTGTCTAAATTCGCTGTAGCAAGGGCCCGCGCCTTATCAAGATTCTCACAATGCTTTTTAGCGAAGGAGCCAGCACTGACGCCGCTGAGTTGAGAACGATCCACTCCAAGAACAAGGTGCTGGGGTAAGCGAGCATTCCTCCCGAACATCAAGTAGAAGGGTTCGTAACCAGTACTAGAATGTTTTGTGTTATTGTAGACTGTCACTAAATGAGGAATAGAGTCGGTCCATCTTGTCTTCTTATGGGTTGGCAGGGCAACAAGCAAGTTATGGAGCGTTCTGTTAAATCTTTCACATTGCCCATTGCCCTGGGGGTGGTATGGTGTGGTGTGGGACTGTCCGATGCCATACAACGTGCAAAGCTCCTGCACTACCTGAGCGAGAAAACACTTTCCATTGTCAGAATGCAGACGCAACAGAGCACCAAATGGTATGATGAGATGTTTCACCAGCATTTTGGCGACAGTCTGTGCACGTTGATCCTTTGTAGGGATTGCCCAAGTGTACTTCGTGAAGATGTCTGTGAGTACAAGTACATTTTCATACCCATCAGATGACTGCTCCAGTACAGTAAAGTCCATAGCCACTACCTCAAGGGGAGCTGTGGCACGTAGAGTTCCCAGTGGGGGCCGAGTAGCACGAGTAGGACATCTGCTTACACTGCATCTTTCACACTGGTGACACCAAGTGTGGACGGAGATTTCCATTCTTTGCCAGTAGAAGAGGGGTTGTATCAGCTTCAGGGTTCGCTTTACGCCAAAGTGTCCTGCATTATCATGAAAAAGAGTCAGGATCTCCTCGTGTAGTCGGGCAGGGGTCACCAATCGTTCACACATACCGTCTCCTTGCAATATAGAACGTCGGTACAGGACTTCATTTTTGAAGAAGAGTTGGTTCATATGTTTAAGAACTGAAACAACGTCACTTGGTTCGTTCTGCCTCTCTTGTTCTGATGGACGTCTTTGTCTCTTTACGTAGGGGATGACCCGTTGGAGAATGAAATCTTCATCTTGTAAACTTCTCAGCATCTTTGCAGAATAGCCCGGTAAACTTTGGCTGCCTTCGTCAGTAGTTACTTGGATTTGATGGGCCAACATCTGAGGAAATTCTGTGGTTACACCAACTGGACCACAAGTGGCGCGGATGGTACAAGATGATAGCTCAGCATCTGGGGTGGACTGTAAATTGAGAGCTGCATCAACTGGTCGTGTGTCAAGTCGCGAAAGGGCATCTGGCGCTTGATTCGTTCGTCCAGGACGGTATTCTAGTTTGAAGTCAAATGCTGACAACTGCTGTACCCACCGCATCTCAGCTGCACTCAGGTTTGCGGTATCCAAGTATTTGAGGGGATTGTGATCAGTGAGAATGATGCACTTGTTTCCAAACAAGTAATCCCGGAATGCCTGACACACGGCCCAGCATACGCCCAACAACTCCAACTTGAATGCCGAGTAATTTTTATCGTTCTTCTCTGCTGGTCGTAGTGATCGTGAGGCATAGGCTACCACTGACTTTGAGCCATCGCGTTGTTGTTGTGAGAGCACGGCACCAAGCCCTTTACTGCTTGCATCTGTTTCCACTGTAAATGGTAGCGAGAAGTCTGCAAACCTCAACACCGGGGCTTCAATCAACTTTGACTTTAGTGACTGTATCGCCAAATGTGCCGCCTCGTCAAGCTCTATTCTCCTCTGTCCGTCTCTGATTTTTCCTTTACGCGATGTCCCTGTGAGATATTTGAGAAGTGGTGCAGTGACGCTAGAATATCGGTGAATGAACTTGCGAAAGAACCCAGTGAAGCCAAGGAACGATCGCAGATCTGTGACAGTTGTTGGCACTGGCCAGTCTTTTACTACTGCAATCTTACCAGGGTCTGGCTTCACCCCGTCTCCGGCCACGATAAGGTGTCCAAGATATTTCACTTGAGTTTTGAAGAAGTCACACTTTGAAAATTTCAGCTTTAAACCGTGTTTTTGTAATCGCTGAAATACCATTTCGAGACGCTGTAGATGTTCCTCATAACTGGCGGAATATACTATGATATCATCAAGGTATATTAAAAGACTCTGCAAGGCTTCATCACCAAAACATCGCTGCATCAACCTCTGGAACGTTGCTGGACTGTTGCAGAGGCCGAAGGGCATGCGGGTGTACTCCCACAGCCCAAAAGGCGTTGTGAAGGCAGTCTTTTGGATGTCACTCTCTTCCATGGCAACTTGGTAGAATCCAGACGTCAGATCCATGGTGCTGAAATACTTTGCATTCCCAAGGGCCTGAAGTGACTCATTGATTCGGGGCAACGGAAATGCGTTCTTCGTCGTCAAACTATTAAGTCTCCTGTAATCCACGCATAAGCGAATCGAGTGGTCTTTTTTCCGCACGACTACAATCGGGGATGCCCATGGGCTTGAGCTTTCTCGGATGATCCCTTTGTCAAGCAGCTCATGGATGTGTGCCCTGACTTCTTTGTATTGTGATGGTGGAAGTGACCGGTATCGCTGACTAATGGGGGAGGCATCACCTGTATCAATGCGATGTCTGACGGTGTCAGTGTGGCCCAAGTCACCATCGTTCTTCGAGAATACACTGTCATACTTCTGGAGCAGCTTTTCGAATCTTGAAGCCTCTTCGTGTGAAAATTGATCTCCCAACTTCAGATCATGCAAAAATGACGGTGTATCATTCTTGTCAGACGTAGACATCGAAGAACAATTCACTGAGTTTTGCTTCATGTTGTACTCGTGGGTTTCGTCCTCTGGTGTAATGAGTTCTCCGTTATATAGAGTACCGATGCAGGTATGACCTGGTAAGACAACATCGCGATCTGTGTCGTTCGCTACAATGAAGGAGAACTTTCCCCTAATGGACACTGACTAATGACCTATTCAATTGAATACCATTGGGGAGATTGGATGATTCACCAGATTCCAATACTGCAACGTACGCTGTGTTATCTGGACCCGGGCTGGCTGAGGCTTGTAAAATCATCATCTGTTTGGCAGGGATTAATACAGCTGGGCCCCGACGGAGATATGCTCTACTAATCTGACTTTGGTTCGATGTAAATTCTTCACGTTTCTGCACTGTCTGCATTGCACTCTTCCACACTTTGTGATTGTCATGTGGCGCAATCTTCTTCAGATGGGTCTGTCCCTGAGATGTCATGAATTTGCTCCAACATTCCTTCAGGACGTTCATTCCAATAATACCTGATGCCATGGTTGATACCCGGGAGTCCTCAATGACGAGCACCACCCTGGATGGAACAGTGATGTCAAAGACTGAGATGTTGGTTTCAAAAACTCCAGTGTATGGTATGGAAGTGCCATTGGCTGATACCAGCTGGAAATACTCTGGTATGCTCATCAGTTGTATACCTCTTGGCTTGAAGTGTGTGACGTAGAAATTGTTGGTGATAGTTGTCACCATAGAGCCAGTGTCCAAAAGACAAGGCACCTGTTGCTCACCAAAGAGTGCATTGACAGTAAAACAATCAGCAGTCGCCTTGGTCATAAATTCTCTTGTATTACAGTACAGCAAGCCGTCACTTTTCCCCCTGGCTGTCTGGCTCGAAACAGACAAGGGAGCTAGTTTCCCATCTCATTCTTACGGCTCTGGGTGAATCGCTGACCGGGATACGACTGCTGGGGAGGTGTCGGGTGTGTCGGGAAAACATTTCTTGGCTGGCGGCGAGGGGCCGGGCAGTTACGAGCAAAATGCCCGAACTGGTCGCAGTTGTAACATCTGGGTGGGGATGGAGATTCGGGTCCGCCTTGCCAGTGTTGGGGCCCGCTGCTGGGGAAGGAGACATTGGCATGACTCGTGATGGCATCTAGTTTGTTGAGAATTCTCTTCATCTGCTCCTCCAAACAGGTGACTCTGTCTCTTGAGTTTTCTTGAACCTGCAGAGAGGATGCACTTCGAGGTGTCGTTTGATGATGAGCATGTTCGCGTTCATCTCTCTTCACTGCCCAGTTCTTCAGCTCGCAGAATGTAATCTCGGAAGTTCGGTCAAGGAGATCCCTGCATGAGTGACGCAGTCCCTCTGTCTCGATCCCATCCACGAATTGTTCCTTAATGATTGTGTCAGGGGTTTTGTACAGGCCTCGATCCTTTTTCTGCAATCGATGAAAGAGTCTCTCTAAGTCAATAGCATACTGGTGGATTGACTCACCTTGGCGTTGTTGGCGTTGCAAGAATTGGCGTTGTAGTTCCCCACTCGTAAGTGATTCTCCGTATGAGGACTGAAGATACTCCAAACAATCCTGGGCACTTTTCCCACCAGAGAGGAGGGACCTTACTTCGATCTTTGGGCCGGCACGCAGGTAATCCAGCAAAAACTGTCCCCTCTGGTCAAGTGGCACGTTGTATCGTTATAATGCGTTTTTCATTGACGATACAAATTCTTCTACTGTAACAGATTTTATGGAGGAATCTTCTCTGCCTTCGAAGGTGTGAAGCTTCCGATCAGGTGCCATCACGACATGTGTGAGACTGGGGGCTGTTGAAGGAGATATCTGTGGTTTTTGCTCTCTGATAACGACGGAGTAGACATGGTCCTCCCAGCTGTCTTCAGGGGGTAGAATCATGTTGTCTACCTTGGGTAGCACCACTTCCTCACCATCCTTATCGATATAAGTGACGCCAATGGCACCCTCGAAATAGTCCTCCAGCGACTGTAGCGAGAGCTTTCCTTGCTGAAGAGGGAACCGAAGAGACTTTCCACCATCCTTGCTGACTTTTACAGTAGCACTCATTTCAACAGCTTATTTACACAAGACCTGCAGCACACAGGACTGGACAAACTTTTATACCATTCAATGCCTACAACATCGCTTTTGTTGTTTGAAATTACAGCAGTCAATCCCACTTCTGACACGTGTGGAGGGGGTGTGACGAACGAGGCCTAAAATAATTTGAAACCTCGAAACATCAGTGGGTTCGGATTGACTCTTTAATTTGGTAACTGTAATTGGAAGTCGGAAAAGCAACCGACCAGCGACGGAGGCATTAGAATGGCATAACAAAGTTAACAGTAAACAATTAACAAGTAAAAGAGAAAAGAGAAAATAAAAGAAATCATTAGTATGATGAATACATGCAGTGTGTGTGCACCAAAATCTATCCAATTAGGTAAAATACTGAGTGTGCAATAATGCAACTCTCAATTAATTAATTTGCAACCCTCCTGTTTTGAAATATACACCTGTATCTGTAAGACCTGTATTAAACAATTATATCCAGCAGTACAGTTAGTTTCTACCAGTCAAAACAATATACATGGGATTATCCAGATCTTGTCCTAAAACCCTTAAGAATTATCAGAACAATATATAGATTTATTCTAAAGTCTTAAAGTCATCAGCTTAATAATAATAGACAACCTTCTCCAAATAATACATCATGGCAAGCTAATTAACACACTATGTCAATACATGTACCAATTTCACAACTCTACCAATGACGTAGAGGGCGCTGTTGTAGCATAACTAGACTATGGATCACCATTAATTCGTCAAAATATGCCCACATTGCTCAATCAACTTAGACTTAATACGTATAACTGTACTGTAAATTACCCATTTCACAGATGCATTAACTACAGGAATTATTTCACCACATACAATAAACCTCAGGCTCGTGTTAAATAAACGCACATGTACCAGCAGAGCGCTGTTGCTATGGACGGCGCCATGACAGTTTTACTTTACAACTTTGACTGAACTTTAATTACTGAAAAATAAAATACAATCCAGAGCTTGAATGGGCTGATGGATAAATCTAAATGATGTTTGTTATACCCGGTTTATTGCCCTAAAGTTTATATATTTAAATCACACTTGCAAAAAGAAGAAAGTTTACCTGTAATTTGAAGTCGGAAAAGCAACCGACCAGCGACGGAGGCATTAGAATGGCATAACCAAACTCCGCCGCATGGTGGCGCCCTCCTAACTCACCGTCTGCCTCTCGCTGCCTCAGGGACGGCACAACGCTGCCTCCACACAAGTATAAATGCAAGGGATTGTATGAAGGTAAATGCAATTTATGATAAAGGGGAAATGTGAAATAAATAAAGAGAAAAGATCATTACCTGTCGGAGAAGAACAAGAAGTTGACAGTTGTTATTCTCCCGACATCAAAGTATAGAATGATCCGAATTGATAAATTTGAAAATAAAGCCACCGCTGGGGGCGCTTGAACCGGGGTTTGAAGTGTGAATAAATGAATATATTAAGTCAACAAAGAAGCATAAAAAATACGTTTTACATACGTTTTTCTGCCCGTCACACAAAGAACAGGATTTCGAAACAACCACGACCTCAACAGCAGTTGAGCCGAACAACAACAACATCACTCAACCAACAGCTACTATGACCAGGAGCGGACGAGTTGTTAAGCCACCGATAAGACTTGATCTATAAATCGCGAGACTTGCCAAACCTTACTTACAGTCACAGTTAAACTTAGCATTAATTAGTTTACAGCGTTCATGAGTTTACAGCGTTAATGAGTGTACAGCATTATCTTCAAGTTCATAAATTCCCCCCCACAGTAGTGTGGGTAGGGTTTACGAACGAATACTTACCTGTAGAGCAAATTACTACAATTGCATATTCCCTATGCGCCGCTAGGTAACACTAAGACTTTTTTACAACAAGTGCAACAGCGCCCTCCATCGCCCAGTGCACACCGGCGCGAACGCCATGCGCAATCGCCCTCTTTCTCGGAAACTCATACGTACAAGTATACAAGAACCAAGTATAGTGGGGCAGGCGGGAGGGATGCTCTACAGGTAAGTATTCGTTCGTAGACCCTACCCACACTACTGTGGGGGGGAGTCTACGTCACTCTACTTACCTGTAGAGCAAATTACTACAATTGCATAGACTAGCACCGTTTTGGAAGGCGGTGGGTATACGCAGGACTATTGCACATCATACAATTATTATGGCGTCATGGCAACGAGGCGCGACTGGAAGGAGGCACCAGCTGTTGCAAGAATAAGAAACGTAAAATATGGGGGCCACATTGTCCGCACACGACCCGGGGGTGTCGTCCCCATAGGACAAGGAAAAAACATTATCAATGTTAAACAGTGGCACAAATATATGGCATACAGACAAGAACTCACCGAGGGTGAAGACTTGATGCGAAGAGGACTAGCGGGAGGATGACCCACGGGAGGCCGACTGCAACACCGCACGGCCTGCCTGGCCGTCAGTCTGGAGTACGTCCTTCAGGTAGCACTGTGAGAAGGTTGTAGAACTCTTCCAACAGGCTGCCTTGGTTATCTCCTCTATTGGTATACCTTTAAAAAATGCCCAAGAGGACGACACCCCGCGTACGTCGTGGGCGTGAACATTGGCCTCGGCCGCCGGCCACCCGCCCAGAACGGAGCGGATGGCGGTAACAATCCAGCGAGCTATAGTATCGCGCGTTACCGGTTGATGAGGGAGTCGAGGCCAAGAATAGTTGGTGATGGCCAGAGCGGATAGGCTTGGTGCGGCTTATGTACCATTTAAGCGCCCGGACAGGGCACAAAAGCCTGTCAGCCGCAACCGCAGAGAAGGATTTTAAGTCCGGAACGAAAATGTCCGGAGGCTGAAAAGAATCAGACTGATTCTTCGTCAGAAAACCTGCGGAAGGAACCAGCCGGACACCACCGGGTTCCCAACGAATGTGACCCGGTGCCAATGTCAGGGCGTGGAGCTCGCTACGTCTGCGCGACGTAGCAGCTGCCAACAGAAAGGAAACCTTTATCGACAACTGCAGCAAATGAGCGTTGCTGAGGGGTTCGAATGGGGGACCTGCTGGAGTGGAGAGAACACTCTGGAGGTCCCAAGACGGGACAAGTTTGTGTACTGGAGGCCGGGATACAAACATGCCCCTTGCCAGCTGACAGATCGCTCGATTGGAAGAAATCGGGGAGCCATCAGGAAAGCCGGGCGGTGGACCAGGAGCCTCACGAGTCGCGGGAACCACGGCTGACGCGGCCAGAACGGGGCTATGAGGAGCACCCGGCAGTGGGCGGTCTCTATCTTGGTCAACACCCGGGGGATGAGTGAGAATGGCGGAAAGGCGTAGGCCAGGAGGCCCTTCCACGGAATCGACAGGGCGTCGATCTGCCATGCGTTGGGGTCTGGAACCCTTGAGCAATACGTTGGCAGCTGATTGTTTGCCCGTGAGGCAAACAAGTCTACGTGGGGTCGATCGATCAGCCGGAAGAGGGTCTGTGCCACCTGAGGGAGCAAGGACCACTCTGTCGGGGCAATCCAGCCCCTGGAGAGGGCATCGGCTGTCACATTCTCTTCCCCCGGGATGTGGACTGCCGACAGAGCAACGCCCTGGCGGATGCACCAGTGAAGGAGCTCCCAAGTCAGGGCGCACAACTGCGTCGACCGGGTGCCTCCTTGGCGGTTGACATAAGCCACGACCGTGGTTTGTCGCACCGCACGAGCACCGCGCGTCCCGACACCGCAGTCTGAAAATGCCGAAGGGCATTGAAGACCGCCATCAACTCTAGGACATTGATGTGGGACAAGCGTTGTTCCGGGCCCCACTGTCCCGCGATCTGGCGCGGGTGGAGGGTCGCCCCCCAGCCCTGCTGTGACGCATCGGTGACAATGGTCACCGAAGGCTGAGGGGGGCGGAACACGCGCCCCTGAGTGAGATGGGCCTCGTCCAGCCACCACCGCAAGTGCGGGATCAGCCAGGGCGTAGTGGGTACCGGCAGGTGGATAGGGTGGTGTCGAGGGCGGTAAAAAGACAGCAGATGGAGCTGAATTGGCCGCATCCGGAGTCGACAAAAATCCACCAAGTCCACCATGCTGGCCATAAGGCCAAGGAGCCTGAGCCAAGCCCTTGCCGGAGCCACAGCCGCTGGGAGAAAGAGGGACCACACTGAAGAAGATTCAAGGCCAAATACTCGGAAAGGAGTATAACTGCATCCATACGCTCCGTGCAAACACGATCCAGGGGCAGAGTCGGAAATATATTCTGGGCCGATGGAGCTGGACCCGACCTCTTCTTGAAAGACTGTCGTTCAGAAGGAGGGGGGTCGGCCACGGCCGGCAGGTTCAGCGCTCGGATCATGTCCCGCTGAACGAGCCGCAACTCAGTCTCACGAATTGACAACCGCTGCATAGCGGACAACTCGTCCTCTTCCGGGGACAAGTCGTCCCCAGGGGGACGACTTGTCCCGGGCGAGTACCCAGTACTATCATCATGGCCCATAGCTGAACCCGAATCAGAAAATTCTGACGTCGGGTGCAAACTGATCCCCGACAGGGATGTTACAGTCCTGGCGGTCACAGGTGGCCCCACAGTGGCCAGGGATACCGCTGGGACACGAGTCTGTGTCGGCACCGGTACCGAGCGGTGGCACGGCGGAGACGCCGGGGCCCTGCTCACGGTATGAGGGATACCACTACCCGAGGCCACCCACTGGTGGTCGAACGGGACCGGTGCGTCGACCCGGGCCGGAAAACCCGGCGGGGCTGACACGCCATGAAGGGCCGACAAAACGGGCGGAGCCACTGGGCCATGGCCCTGCTCTAACCTGCCCGCCAGGGTGGCGGTCAACGTTGAAAGACCTCCATGAAGTCGGCCGGTGAAAGCGAGTCACCGCGGTGACGTTTGCCCCTGTGGGAGGAATCACTGGAGCTCGAAGAGTGCCGTGACCTTTTCCCCTTTTTGACCTTTTTCCCTCGGCGGGAAGAAAGGGATGGGGTGGCCTCAGATGTCCCTTCGGACAAGGGTTGTGTCACGGGGACCCCAGAGCAACGGGTAAAACCTGAGGATGAGGACGAACACACCGAGCGCGGGATACCGGGGGAACCCCAGTTCGCCGGCTCGGCATTGGCAATCTGCCTACCGACCGCCAGAGCGCCCAGCCCGATGGCATGAGCGGCCGGGTTACGGTCGGCAAACTCAACCCCGTCCCCCACCACGGCCACCGAGGGAGATTCGGTTGGACTGGATGGGGAGTGGCGTACTGAGACACGCGGAGGGGGGACCCCCTCCGTCCGCAGTAGGCCAGTGGGTGGCTTAGCGGCAGGCGTGGAAGGCGTGGCGTGGAAGGCCCCGGAGCGTTTACCCTTAGACAGGTTGGACCCCTGGACGCTGACCGACGAGGGGGAACGGGAAATGTTCCCCCCGAAGTCAGCGGGGTCCACGACCGACGCAGCACGCAGGGGCTGTGAAGGTTGGGAGGACTGCGCCGACGACGGACCGTCAACGGCGTAGCCCCCCGAGGAGTCGAGCTGTCCCAGGGAAAGGGAAGTATCCCCGGTAGCGACTGTGCGACCCCTCCCTGCCTTTCTAGAACTCATTTTATCAACTAAGAAAATTAATAAAGACGACACACACACTCTACAAACACGTCTTTATCAAAGTAATAAAATAACACAGTGTATTTTATATCTCAAAGAGACTCGGTTTAACGGAAAGTAACAATTTTCGAGGGAGCCTAAAAAATTAACGTGTCACCTGTTCGGAGCTAAGAGAGAAAGAGGGCGATTGCGCATGGCGTTCGCGCCGGTGTGCACTGGGCGATGGAGGGCGCTGTTGCACTTGTTGTAAAAAAGTCTTAGTGTTACCTAGCGGCGCATAGGGAATATGCAATTGTAGTAATTTGCTCTACAGGTAAGTAGAGTGACGTAGACTTAAAGTTTTCTTGAGGAAATTTAGTTGTTTTTATAAACACCAGTCTTCGAGAATGAACACTGAACTTTTCCACATCGTGTTCATAACACTACCGCATCGCGATACGCGTATCAACTGGAATGTAGAACTTTGAACTATATACACTGTCAGGACAATAACTTCATATTATGAACTTCTTTATTTAAAGAAAGGAAGATGTGGTGATGTTACATGTTATTGTAATAGCGCCCTCTCTTGGCAGACTTAAAACATGGCTACCTAGTAACAGACATGTAGCAGTTCTTGAATAAATACAATGTATAATCAAAGAATAATCCTTGCCATCCGTGTAATCTCAAATCAAAACAAATATTGTACACAATCAAAAACTAAATGATTTTTTTTTAAATCATCTATCCAACCTTTCTACAATGACACTTACACTGAAGTTCACTTCATCGTGTGTTGAAATCTTCCGAAAGTTTTGTTTTTCTGTTGCGAGAAAAAATTATCCACTATTTTTACAGTGCCAATGGCTGCAGTACGACATTGGAGCGACGTCATATGTTTTCAAACCTTTCATTGGTTGGTAATTATTGAATATTCAGAAGCTAGTATGGCGTGCAAAATAAATCAAACATCTTGTTCAATTACTATTAAACAAATTTAATTACATTTTTGTCGCAAGACATATCGTAGCGTCATACGTTATCGACCCTCATATGTTTTCGGTCCCCAACTTTGATTCCCGTTTACCGCGAAATTGTGCAAGCTGCACCAGTGATAGAAGCTATGCAGTTTACTCACGGTCTGTATTTTCATCAGGCTTAATCATGCTGAGAATAAAGTTGCCTGTCGTTGTTTATGCTCAAATATTTATAAGATGAATTTTCGGACAACTCAACGGTTCAGACAACTCGACGGTTCGGATAACTCGGCGGATGATTTATTTAACCGACAGACAACTCCACTTGGGGTAAAGACAAGTCGACGGATGGCCGTGACGGGGGCGGCTCAGTGCGGGGCGGGAGGGTAGTAGCGGCCTGGGGGTGGGGGATGCACTGACTAGTGACTTGGCAATGATGCACGGGCATTCCCCTGGGGTGGGGGTATATTAATATATGGTGGGTGGGTTTAATATTCGGGCAAATGGATAATTGATACATTTCTTTATTTTTTTACCATGACCCCGCGGCATTTTCATTTTTGTACCAATGTACCGTACCAAGATCGAGTTGTTATTGTTGTTGGTATAAAGTAAATAAAAGTATAATCTTCTCATAATAGAGCTGTATGTTATTAAATATTTAGTGCTTTAATTGTTTTTTTAACCTGTAATTTTGAATAAATGGAAGACAACTGCTAGCTGGCTACACCTACTAGAGTTATAGTCTGTTTTTTACAAAAAGTCTCGAATAGTCACTAACAGATGTTTCTGCAAGTATGGCTTCACTGGGACACCACACTTCTTGTGATAAATAATAATTGATAAATATTAATGATAAATTATAGAGTCGCAGGAATTATACAGGAAAGTTTGTGTAAAACATGACAGTAACGGAGGTCGGCCACTCAACCGTCGACTTGTCTTGGCCATCCGTCAAGTTGTCTCAAAGTCAAGTTGTCTGAACCGTGGAGTTGTTACTAATGTTGTTTGCACACAATCTGTTTCTGTCTGTCTCCATGCATGCTCCATGGTATGATACCATATAGCAGACAGATACAGATTTATAAAAAAAAACGTCTGTATAAACCATAAGGTATGGGCGCAAACTTCACCCCAACTTCACTCCTCGCGATTTAGTTTGTGCACACCCACTGTTTCAAGCCTGCACACAATATTATATTCCACGCAAATTTCAAGCCTTGCGCTGTCAAAAACTTGTTTGTTTGTGACCGGCTTTTGCAGTGTCAAACCACAAATCAAAAGTTATTCCTACAACTTTATATTCCACTTTTTCAAAAAGAATCCCTGAGAATTTAAAATAATTCAGTTAATTTTTTTTTAATTAAGACCGAAACTAAAAAGTCCAAATGGCGTCTGATGGAAATGGGTGCTTCCTAGTGTGTGTACTCTGTATTCACGCACTGAAGTCTTGAGATAGAATTTTAATTGAATTATAGAACCAAAAACAACTGTGATATGAGCTTTATTTTTATTTGTCTGATGTCAAAGCCCACCTGAGATAGTGAGAGGAGAATTTCAAGCCCGCAAAACGCAATCGAAGCACAACGGAGGTCATTTTCTGCAAAGGACCCCAAGTTCGGCATACGTCTAACATCACATAAATTCACGCACTTGTTTTGAAATGTCAATAAAGGGTCCCTATTATGCCGCCTTTCTTCTAAACACTCAAGTTCATGCAGCAGTGTACCTAGACGGCCAAAAAATGCTAAGTAATAACTATTATAAATATTTTACCAAATCAATTGGTGGGTTTCTACCAGGCTATATAACTGAACCCCCAAGCCTGTGGTGAAGCCATCAATTTACAAAACTAAGTTTAGATACAACACTAAAATACTGTTTTTTCATAGATAATAATAATATTAATAATAATAATGTTGAAGTCTTATAGCGCACGTATCTACCAAACGAGGTACTCAAGGCGCTGAGGACATGTTGACAAACTTTCAGAATAATAAGTAATTGCAGTGATGAATTTTGAGAACCAACTATTTAGCACCTTATAAGGGTTTACAAGGTGCTACGGCGCATACAGCAGCCACAGCCAGGAACACCGGGGCGAACCCCTTCTCAGTTCGAAAAGTGCACTGGGTTCTTTTACATGCGTTACACAACACATGGGACCGAAGGCTTTACGGCTGGGGATTCGAACCCACACTCTGCTGATCAGAAACACCAGAGTTTGAATTCATATATTTGGTACCCAAGTTTATACAGGACAATTCAAAATGTTCATGACGGGACAGAATTTTAGTGCAACGGAACATCAATTAATTTCATATCTTTTTTAGTATATTCTGACTCTAATATGAAATTATTACTGTAATAGGTCCTTGGAGCAGTTTTTACTGAGTTTACCCTCCATCCATCATTTTTGGTTCATCAGGTATTTTCCGACATGCATTGTCAATGGCAAAACAAAAAGTCTCTGAAATTTTTGTAGGCCTACTCTCTACATGGCAAACACCATTGAAGTAGAAAAAAACGTTTTGAGTGCTAGTATTTTGCAAAAATAACTTTGTTAATCAAACTTTTTAAAGATTTCAGATAAAAACCCAATATTTACACATACTGACAAATTTCCGTCCCGTCACACCACCATTTTGTTTTTAATTCAGTTTTTTTTTTCTACAGAAAAGATCAAGCTGTGATGTAGAAGTGTAGTAAGAAGGGCAATAGTTTTACTTTGAAATGGCATGAAATTTGTTGTTATACCTCTTATTAAATTTTATGAAAATTAATATTGTACATCGAGTACCAAAATTTCATAATTTCTGCATTCCATCCAGTCTCTTATTTATATTCTGTCGCTACCATGATGGGGGTAAAACATTTTATCAGTAATAGAGCACAACTGACATGTGAATGTAGGCAGCTAATTTTGTTTTTTTAACACTCCTTACATAATATATGCGACTAAATGTACTTAATTTTTCGTCCCGTCACTTACAGTAGGGGCAGTTTTGGATCTGACCCAAAACTTTGTGTGGCAAGGTGTTTTTTCTTGCATTATTATCTCACAACTTCGTCGACCAATTGATTTGTTTGTTATTTTATGCATATATTATGTTGAGATACACCAAGTGACAATTACCAGTATTGTCCAGGGTGTTTAACGGCAAGTAAATACCAAACCTTTCTGGAACTACATGTACATAAAGAGCTTAAGGAAGAGTTCATCTTGAGTGTCTGCACTTACATGTAAAACTACAAATAATATTGCTGTGTCAGCACTGGAGAAAGCAACCACTCTCAGCAAGCAATTTCAATTGGTTTTTACCAAAGAGGATTGTAGTAACATTCCAACTGTGACGAATAGGCAAACCCCTGATATGTCCCCTAATAAAATCACTACTTGCTGCATATCAAAGCTTCTAAAAGAACTGAAAATACAAATAGCACCTGGACCTGACAACATCACTGCAAAAATCGTAAAAGTGTGTGCAAATAGTATTGCTCCTTTACTTCAACAGATCTACCAAAAGTCTTTAACTGCTGGGGAACTACCTGATGATTGGCTTAATGCAAATGTCTCTCCTACATGTACTAATATTTATGTAATTCAAAAAGGGAAATCGCTCTAATCCAGCCAACTACCGACCAGTTTCTCTGAAATCAATTCCTTGCAAATTGCTTGAACACTTCCATTCAAACATCATGTCCCATCCTGTCCATCATTTAATGTCCTCAACAACGACCAGCATGGTTTTTGCAAAGGTCGATCTTGCGAGACTCAACTAGCCCTGGCTGTCGACGACCTTACCAAAATCCTCGACAGCAGAGGTCAAGCAGACTTTAAAATTATGGACTTTAAAAAGGCGTTCAACCTTGTTCCTCATCAGAGACTCCTACACGAACTCTTTCAAGCTGGATTTACTGGTCCACTTAATAAGTGGGCCAGTAATTTCCTTACAAAAAGGTTTTCAACAAGTCTTCCTGGGGGGAATTTTATCTTCATCTATTCAAGTTACATCAAGTGTGCCACAGGGTACTGTTTCTTGGTCCACTACTATTTATTCTGTACCTAAACGATCTTCCAGATGGGATAACTTCACAAATGAGGCTCCTCGCTGACGACTGCATTTCATATCAAGAGATAAAAACCCCAGATGATAATCAAAAGCTACAGAACGACATCAGCCAACTTTGCAAGATGGAATCGACCTGGCAGATAACATTTAATGTCAGCAAATAAAATGTTACGCACTGCACTTTACGCACGAGAAAAAAAACACTCCAGTCAACATACATAATGAACGATGAACCACTACAGTCTGCCAAATGTACATGTATGTACCTACCTGGGTAAGAGATAAATCATAACCTGAGCTGGGCGAGTCACATTTCCAACGATTTCCAGGATTACTTCGCAGAAATCTGTACAATTGCTCTACACATGTAAAGGAAACTGCTTATATAAAACCCTGGTCAGACCCATGGAGGTAGGTCGGACCCAAGCTCGAGTACTGCGCTAGTGTATGGAACCTGCACCATCAAGAACACAAAAATAGACTGAAAGCGGTACAGCGTAGAGCAGCTAGATTTGTATGCAAAGACTCCCATCGTAAGAGTAGCGTCTCCTCAGTGATCAGTAGATTGCAATGGAAAACCTTGGAGGAACGTAGAGCAATCGCCAGGATAACACTCCTATCAATCTGTTAACCATAAAACTGCTATCGACACAGACCAGTATAAACTCAAACCAAAAGGAAACTAAACTTGCACTAGGAAATCATCTTCTGTTTCGTTCACCCACCCTTCATCCAATAAGGACTGTTACGACTTTTCCTTTGTCCCAAGAACCCTCATTGAATGGAACCGCCTACCAGTAAAGAGAAGCTCCATCAATAGACTCATTGAACTGTAGACTAGGCTAGGCTAGATAAAATCCAAATGACCACTTTCATAAGGGGAGCTCATCACTAATTTTTGTCAACTTGCCACATAACACCTGCAACTTGAACCCTGTGAGGAGTTGTTGCAGTATTCGACAGATACAGATACAGATGTCAAGGAACTGGGCAAGCAAGCGTACATTAACACGGCACCCTATCTTTTTGACTATTTCATAGAGATGTAAACATAATTCCTAGAGATCGGCCGTGCGTATGTATACATATGTATGCAGGTTCAGGCATGGGGGCAGCTGTGGCAGGAGATATGGTCCTACCGGGCCATATGCCTATGGCAAACTGTGTACAAACACCTTCCGATAGCGCCCTCTTTTGAATCATCCTCCTACCTACAGCCCATTTTATTTTCCAATGGGGGACAAATCTCCGGCGAACAGAATTCCCTAGGACACTGCCAATTGTCCTATCTCACATGTTAGAAATGCTAGAAATGATGGTTTTGAAGATAGTCGATAAGGCGTGTATAGTGTAGGTTTAGTGTAATTAGGGTCTACTCGATCCAAAGTCAACTTGGTCCGAAGGAATCAGTCATCTCGTGTCCGAGTCAACCCGGTCCAAAGTC
The DNA here is from genome assembly GCF_902459465.1 of Asterias rubens. NCBI lineage: Eukaryota > Metazoa > Echinodermata > Asteroidea > Forcipulatida > Asteriidae > Asterias > Asterias rubens. Next base: position 10,965,789 of record NC_047078.1, on the reverse strand, counting down.
ATCGGGTCCGAGGTCAACTTGGTCGAAGACATCTCGGGTCCGAAGCCAACTCTGTTCCGAAGTCACCTCTGGTCCGTAGCTTACTCTGTCCAAAGTCATCTCGGGTCGAGGTCAAATCGGTCCTGAGGTTAACTCGGTCTGAAGTAATCTCGGGCCTGAAGTCATCTTGGTCCAAAGTCATCTCAAGTCTGAAGCTAACTCGCTCCAAAGTCTACTCGGGTCCGAAGCTAACTTGGTCTCAAGTCATCTCAGTCCAAAGTCATCTCTTTGCAAAGTCATCTCGGGTCTGAAGCTAACTCAGTCTGAAGTCATCACTGACCTGAAGTCATCTCGGGGTCTGAGGTCATCTCGGGTGAACAAGGTGGATCATGACAGGCTGGAAATCACTGTGACTGACCAGACGCATCTTGAGATGTCATATTTTCTTTACAAAATATCAGTAAACAAAAATGTTTAGTTGTAAGGCCAATTCCTAGAAGATAGAAGATAGATTAAATGTGGAACAAAGAATATATCCTTTTAGGGCTATAAAAAAATAAGCAATTTGTTCATGTTTTTGCGTGACTGACGGGACATTTCGATACCCATACATGTACTTAAAAAACATATTATGGGCCTATGCATGCATAATATTTCCTCATGGTTTTAAATTATACCCTGCTGGATTGGAGTAAATAGGTAACAAAGCCGATATTTAATAATAATAACGATAATAATGAAAACTTATAAAGTGCACATATCCACAGAAGTGCTCGTGGCGCTAAAATTCAAACAATAGCATTATAATAATATACAACAAAAAAATTAAAACATTTAATAAGTTATTTTGTGGATGCCAAATACCATGTATAATCCATGGGAACAAAGTTTCCTGCAATTTTTAGGGTACCCGCACCCGCTCAAGTTGTAAAAAAAAATAATAATAACAAAAGACAAAAAGAAAAAGTTGTTTCTGACGGCTTAGTTTTCAAGTCTACTTTGCATGAAATAACCTCTTTGAAGCATTACATTAACTTTTAAAATTCATGCAAGCCAAACACTTCTGTGGAGTTACCCATTAATAAATGCAAAAAGAGATTTATTCTTTTTGGTTTTTAAAAACTTCGAGATATTCTTTCAAAGTAAAATCTGGTTAAAATTGTGTAACTGAGGTAAGATTGATTTTAGGGGCCTTTGAACACTTCCAACTGTCCAAAGCCAATATGATGGAATAAACAAGTTCCATGTTGCACTATACGCACTGCAACTCTGCAAAGAGCTTTCAGGAAATTGAGTAGAAAAAAATAAAAATGTCGCCAAGATGAGTTCGAACATGTCACATTTTGGTTGTTAAAGCAGGAGGGATTCCACTGGTCTACACAAATCCCTGCAATTTAAACTTTGTGATGTTGGCTTCAATAGACTGATGCGATACAAACCTCACGACGCAGCAAAAGCCACGGCGCATGAGCTCACTCAAACCTCTGTAAATTTACGCAGTCTAATCATACTTTCTGCCGCTCAATTCCATCAATTCTTTCGGCCACTTCAGAATCCATTGGCAATGGCAGACCCCAGCGACGTCCCTGGCTGACTCCAAGTACTCTGGACGTACTTGACCAGAAGCGTGACGCACGTCTGCGTGGTGACACTGATGAATCTCGCAGACTGAAGGGTGTCTTTAAAGCTACGCCAAGAGCGACCTCGAGGAGTTTTACAACGACCTCGCCGACAACGCCGGAGAAGGACTGCGGAAAAACAACCTCCGTCCAACCTTCCAGTGCATGCGCGGCCCCCCACAACAGGGACAAAGCACTTCCCCAATTACAAAAACTGATGGCACTCCCTGCAAGTCGGTCGAGGAGACTCTTGCCCGCTGGCGGGAGCACTACAACACCGTGCTCAACCACCCCTTAGCTACGCCCTGCCCAGACCTTACTCCACAGGCTTCAGGCACATCTCCTGCCACAGACGTCTCATCTGACGCTCCCACCTTGGCTGAAGTACGTCGTACTATCAGGAAGTTAAACAATGGGCGTGCGGCAGGACCTGACGGCATTTTTCCTGAGCTGCTCAAAATGTGCAGAAATCCCAATCAGTGCTGCCCTCCACAAGCTCTTTCCAAACATATGGTCTTCTGGCATGGTTCCTGCTTAATGGAGGGATGGCATCATCATCTCCCTGTACAAAGAAAGGGTCATCGAAACCAGTGCAGCAGTTACAGACTTATAACTCTACTGTCTGTCCCTGGAATGTGTTCAGCCATGTTCTGCTCTCCCGCTTAGAACCCCTACTCGCCTGTCAAGGCAGCGTTCGACTCGGTGGATCGCGATGCTCGTTGGAAGGCCCTGAAAGCGACCGGTGTCCACCATTACTGCTTCAGTTGACCTGCACGTGGGCAGTGCATCCACTGTACGTATCGGAAGTGACGTTTCCAACCAATTCTCTACCACCTCAGGTGTTCGTCAGGGCTGCATCCTTGCTCCAACATTATTCTGCTGCACCATCGACTGGATCCTAAACCGCTGTCAGGCACACTTCGGTATAATGGTTGGGGACACATCCTTTACAAATATGGACTATGCTGACGACGCTGCACTGTTTCTAGGAGAGCCCACCCAGTGGCCTGTCTCACTTCGAAGATTCGAGGAAGAAGCTGGGATGATGGGGATGCACATGTCATGGGTCAAAACCAAGATCCAGAATTGTACCAGCCTCGGCCAAAATCTCGCCTCAGTCACGGTTGAGGGTAACTCTGTCGAATTCACACAGAAGTTCAGGTATCTCGGCTGTGACATCCATTCCTCAGCCTACTCCTCCCCCGACATTCTCCGACGTCTTGGGCTTGCCTCATCCACCTTTGGCCAACTACATGTAAATTGTGTCTGGAGGAACAAACGCCTCAAGCTCACAACCAAGCTGAGGGTATTTACGACCTGTGTCCTCCCTGTCCTACTGTATGGCTCAGGGACATGGACACTCCAAGCTGATGACACACGAAAGCTCCAAGCCTTCAGCCTCAGGTGTCAATGACGCATTCTTGTTGTTCGTTGGTCTGATTTCATCACTACTGCAACAATCTCAGAGACCACAGGCATCGAGAATATCCACGTGACTATCTCCCGGAGACGTCATTCCCTCTTTGGCCATGTCAGACGGCTCCCAGAGGATACACCTGCCCACGGGGAGGATCCCGCCCCTGCCCAGCCTGGAAGAGGCCAAGAGGCCGACCTCGCAGCACCTTGGTCGGCCAACTGGAAGCAGACTTCGAGTCCCGGGCAAATGTGGCATTCGGCAGCAGAGCGCATTGGTTGGGCGGCTCTACGTCCCCCTTGATGGATCAAGAGAATGATGATGATGATGATGATGATGATGAATTATACTCTAAAAAGAAACCTCTTTTGTATAGAATACACTTGTACTTGATTTATGGAACAGAAAATGTGATTTAAATCAATGTAACAACATTCAACATTATTAAAAGGGCTTGTTTTGAGTTACAATAGTTATTTATCAAAAATACAGCCAATTATTATGGTCCATCGGTATGAGTCTTCCAAAGTCTTTACTGTGTAGTGTTTTTCTATTCCATCTCAGGTCACGTGATCACATGTAAACATTGGTTGCGCAATTGGTCTATAAGTCTAGTGGGATTTCTGAAAAAGAGCCATAGACAAGGTTTTTGGGGCATTTTGGGGTACAAGCGGGGAACAAGAGTTTTAAATATATTATTTCAGGTGTGCTGATTCCGAAAAAAATGGTTCTCAAGCAAAATATTGAGTTTTTGATCATCTAATATGCATAACCAAATTAGCTGCGGAATGTCAAATTTTTTAACTTTATTTAACCATTTTAAGCAAACCTCTGTCACATGACATGCAAAAATGACAAGTGATGCATCTGTACCTAGATGTTGAAGGTTATAGAATAGGATCAAAACATTTCTGAAGTAATTGGGTTTTGGAGAATGGACGAGAAAGTGTAGATTCGTGAATAGAATGTAAGAGCCAAAGGCGTACATTGTAATCACGAGTCTAAACAACTTGGACATGTTGGAGTCTATTCTCTGACTTTTCCCCCCATTGGTTATGTAACAGTTTCGATGAATTAGATTTCTCATAATAAAAGGCACTGGACATGTTTGTTAATTGTCAAAGACCAGTCTTCTCACTTGTTGTATCCCAACATAAGCATTAAATAACAAGCTGGTGAAAATTTGAGCTCAATTGGTCATCGAAGTTGTGAGAAAATGATGAAAGAAAAAACACCCTTGTTGGACGAATGTGTGTGCTTTCAGACAGAAATAAATAGTGAGAAATTACATTTTTCTCAAAATCTATGCTACTTCAGAGGGAGCCGTTTCTCACAATGTTATATACTATCAACAGCTCTCCATTGATCGTTACCAAGTCAGTTTTTAAATCAATATTTGTTTTGAGTAATTACCAAACAGTTCCCTTTAAACAACACCATAGTTTTAAAATCTATATAATTTTGTATACTTGTCAATCAACCAGTTGGTTACATTTTATAATTATTTTACAAAATATTATCGGCAAACTTTAGTGCCTGCAACATTATCGAGTACAACGACAGTTTGCTCAGCTACCAATAAATTGTGTGACTAATGTGATTTTTCTAAACTTGAAGTTGTTTTTTAAATTGAAGATGTTTTCAGCTACATGTACGTTTTGTTGCAATTTATGCTACACACATTGGAAAGACAGTCATTTTCAAGTTGTAAGGTAGTAATGATGCACTCAACTGTAGATTATGTTACAAATCTACACTTAAGTGTACGAATCTACCATGTAGATTCGTAAAAATAATCTACATTTTCAACAATAGAGTGCATCACAGAAAAAGGATAATGGTAATTAATACTCATATACGAATTAGTGGCCGCCATTACAAAAACATAATTTCTCTTCAATATCTCTGTAACTACCCAAGCAAACATGATAAACAAAGTGTTTTTTCTTGTGTTCTGAGGCTAAAACAATGTGATTAATGATAAGCCAGATGCTTATATATGCTAAAACAGCTAGTAAAATAGCTTCAAATGCTTAATTATGCAAATCAGCTAAGTATGACTACCAATGAACAACTCACAAATCAATGCTTACTGTTTAGGTTCCTAAACTTTAGACCAAAATCTACTTGATGCTAATACAGGCCAAAAGGGCAACTGGTGTCACTCACAAATCCCTCAACTTTAGTTGGGTATAGAGTGAACTGCTGTTGCCTAGGAACATAGCCATACAACGAGTTTGATCACCAATTTGTTGCTGAAATGCACACATTTACCCATGCTTCTGGCATGAACACAAAATAACTTCCAGCAGGTAACTTTTAGGGATTTGACTCATTGACATCAGTATGGGCTGTGGTTCTGAATCACGTGTTCCCATCCATTGTACATGGGCTCATGAAGCTCAGGTATGGAACACTGAACATTTCATCAAACATTGATTGATAGGGAGTACGCATCAAATTGAAACAGGGAGCATCAATCGTTGGGGAATGCTTGGCTTTCATATAGTTCACACCTTGAATAAATGAAACAGGTACATTACAAACTCAACTGAAGCCACACAAAGAAATATCATTTTGTCAGGCCAAGACCTGGCCAGCACACCTGTCCGCAGCATCGATCCTCTCCACTCTCTGGACTGGAAGTGAATGCTTTGCCATAAGATTTGCCATTGGTTTCCTTTAAATGCTATAATAAGACTTGGGGGCACCACTCTTCTCAGGACTACCCTGGCCGCTGTCCTTGTCCGCACTAAGATGTGAATGTACGTCAGTAAGACTGCCAGCCAAGGCTAAAAAGCTCTACCTACCCGGGTTTGTGGTCCGAGAGGTCCTTCTCCTAGGTAGACTACCAATATATGCTTAGGAGTTCCACCTACCCAAGATGGTGATCAGAGAGGTCCTTCTCCTAGGTAGACTACCAATATATGCTTTGGAGTTCTACCTACCCAGGATGGTGATCAGAGAGGTCCTTCTCCTAGGTAGACTACCAATATATGCTTAGGAGTTCTACCTACCCAGGATGGTGATCAGAGAGGTCCTTCTCCTAGGTAGACTACCAATATATGCTTAGGAGTTCTACCTACCCGGGATGGTGATCAGAGAGGTCCTCCTTTAGGATACCAATCTAGGCTTAGGAGTTAAACCTTCCCGGGTTGGTGGCCAGGGTGGTCCTTCTCCTAGGTAGACTACCAATCTAGGCTTATGTGTTCTAAATGTTCTCCTAGGTGGCCTGCCTACCATGGCTGACGAGCCTCACCTGCTCAGAATGTTCTCGTTTTTCGGTGCCAGAAACTTGCCTTTTACACCTCTGCCAATCGGTTTAAAACAGGGTTTGGAACACGAAACCAAGCAGAAGGAGTCTGTTAAAAGAGGATAGTTCTCCTGGGTTTGTCTTTACTGTCTTTGCTAAAATTGCATACAGAGATGCAAATTATGGTTTGCAAAAACTCTATTGTCTGGATGCATCGATTGAGCAAAAAGTGATGAATGATGAAATTCATTGGTAGTCAGACTAGCTGATTTGCATAAATAAGCACGTGTAGCTACACCAGCTCATTTGCATTTATAAGCATCTGGCTTGCAATTGATCACATCGCACGCAATGCTTGACCCTCAGAACATCATGATTAGCATAAAACTACTGTATCTATAGTTATCATACGGGAAAATGGAATGGGAATGTGTTTAATTACCAGACATGGTTACAGGATGGGAACAGACTGGAATGAGTTTATTAACCTGAAAACGGCGAAACGAGAACAAGCTTAAATACGGGCACTACGGGGCTCAGGATGTGAGTAAATAAATTTGGGAATAAATTTGGGAAATTTTTGGACACAAGACTCGACATCATGCTTTAAAATACAATCCAGTTCTGTGTCTCTTGAATGCCAGTTGAATGTCTCTGGAATAGATGTTGTGTTTCAAAGTCACCGAGTTCGTTGACTATAATGTTTAAACATATAGCGCGTGATTTTCACGTGCGCAGAAGGGTCAGCTGGCACACCAAACGTGCAAGGTGTAATGGTCTTGTCGATGCCGCCTGTCTGCTTCCAGGACCATGGTATTCATGAGTTAAAAATGTATTATTCTGGGAGAGCACGGCCGGTCCGCGTCCAAGCCGCTGATATTCATGACCTGAAAATACGACTTGTTTATTTATGAGACTTATTGTTATACCAACAATAGCACCCGGCATTGATCTCATTGATAGCTCATCATCATCTTATGTATGTAGACATTGGTAGATTCTTTTATTTTTAACAATAAAAATATATCCATTAGAGTCAAGTACTTTTCATTTGTATTTTAGGTGTTGTCTCAGAGGAGTTAAATGTAAGCAGTGAGCCATGGGTTGACATATCCGAAGATACAGCGGTTACGTGTTCATCTTCTGCTGGACTTGTTCAAGTTAATTGGAGGAAGGGTCCTGACACCAATCACACTTTTGCCATTGTCATTTACAATTTATTTCCAACACCTTCAGTAGTATGGAACCCTTCAGTGGATCAAACTCATTACGCATTTGATGAAATGTTAAACAGTTTTCCTCTCACTATTAAATCAACAACACTCGATGATGAAGACAGATACTGGTGCCAAGCTGTTCAAGATGTCACATTTGCACACCAAACCAATTCAACAGCCATAGCAATAAGAGGTAAGTACATACAGTAGTACTGTGTCATGTTTTGCAGATTAGGAGTTTTTTACATTTGTGTATAGCAACCAACTCAATTCAATTCAATTCAAGAATACATTTATTTCCATACTCTTATAAAAGAATAACAACAGTTACATGTATTAAGGAGTAAACCAATTATTTCTTTAAGTATTAAGAGTAAACATGAATAAATAAATAGAGTACGGGGCCGTTTTGGTAAGCATGTAAGCTTGTAAAAAAACAGCCAGACAGACAAAAAAACTGAGACAACCAGACAGACAGACAGACAGACAGACAGACAGACAGACAGACAGACAGACGGACAAACAAAAGGACAGATGGACATAACCACATGCACAAGTCCACGTACATTATAGTGTACCACACTTGAGGCACTGCGTACCTTTGTCATGGCATGGCCGATTGTTTTAGTAAGCACAGACTTTTGCAGACAGAGTTTTGGGGACTTTGAGTTTTTGGGGGCTGTTGTTCTACACAACATGTATTATAGCCTGTGACTCTACGTGTATTTTTATTAACTGGAACATCAGTTTTAAAACATTTTTAAGCGGCAGGCCAATTTGTTCTAAAATTCACAACTTCGGAGACACATTCATTGAAATCTCAATATACAAGGGAGAAGTGTCAACATGTTTCGAAGTTTTGAAGGAAAGCGGGTTTCTAAAAAGTGTTCAGAGGCCGTTTTCTCTGGTTGTTATTTTTTGTTAGTATAGTAGCGCGTGCTACTTCGCGAAAACACTGACAAATTGTCAAAGACCAAGTCTTTTCATTTGGTGTATCTTAACATGTGCATAAAATCACAAACCTGTGAGAATTTGAGCTCAATGGTCGTCGAAGTTGCAAGATAATGAAAGAAAAAGCACCCTTGTCACACAAAGTTGTGTGCTTTTAGATGGTTGATTTCGAGACCTCAAATTCTAAATGTGAGGTTTCGAAATCAAATTAAGTAACTCCTGATTGATATGACTGATCTCTCCTCTGATTCAGGGTGAAGCTAATAGTGGGAACTTTAAAAAAGCTGTTCTTGTCAATATGAGTTACTGCAACAATGGAAATGGGCACTACATGTATGTTTATACATTCAAATAATAAAAAACAACTTATGAAGGGAATTTAAAATTTTTTTTTTTTTTTTGAAAACGAAATGTTCTTATTATGTTGTCACACTTTTTGAAACGCTGTACATCATAGGTCTACTTCACTCTACTTACCTGTAGAGCGAATACTACAATTGCATTGTTCCCTATGCCGGCAGGCAAAAAGCTAAGAGTTTTACACACAATAGCGCCCTCAAGAGTCCTATCCGTGACGCCCTGTGACATGCGCACCACCACCACGTCGGCGCACTCCTTTTGTCTTAGCTGGCAAAGGCAATGGACGTGAATACTTTCTGTCCGTAAATCGGTGAGATTTCATTGCCTTTTTAGCTCGATAAGAGTGATTATTAGCGGCTATCCGGTAGCAGGATAGTTTGTAGAGTTGCTTGTGAATTTCTAGAGAGAGATTATTATATAGAATATGAGTTCTTATAAGAAATCGGGGAGGAAAGGGCTTGTCGCCGTAGGGGGACCTACATCCCTCCGAGACAGGATTGCGGCGGTGACATTACGCCAAAGCATCTCCCAGTCAGCCCCCTCAGCCATCGTCGGCTGCCGGGGCTGACGGATCTGTAACCGGCCGAGCGGGGGGACACTACGGTCTCGCCGTCTCCGCCGGGATCCGCCAGACAGAAGGGGAAACGCCCCGGTAAGGCCAAAAAATCGCCTAGTACCGGGGCGACACCCAAGAAGGGACGAGTTGGTAAGCGGGACTCCACTACGGAGCCCGCCCCATCGACTCAGGCCAGCCAGTGGGGCACGCACAGCCAGAGGGGGTACCCCTCCACGGCTCGGTGCACCCGGCCCCCCACAGTGCACACGCGAGTACCGCAGTGCCCAGGGATGGACTTTTGTACCGCCGCCCCAACTAGGCAGCCTGCGCTATCGGGCTCGGGGCGCTGGCGGTCGCCAGGGAGATTGGCAACGGGTTACAGACCCCTTGGGCCCCGTCAGAACGCTCCGTTCCGAAGGGTCGGCCTCTACAGCAGGGTTTACCCACTGCTCGGGTATTCCTGCCCCGCAGCCGGCCTCCGATACTACATCGGAGTCTGCTCGGGGACGCCTCTCCAAAAAGGGCAAGAAAGCCCGTCCTCGAAATCCCAGCTCGAGCGGCTCTACCTCTGATTGTCCCCACCGTGACAAACCGGGACCCGATCTCGAGGGAAGAATTTTTGGAAGCATTTAACACCCTCGCGGCCTCAATTACGGGTCGTCGCGAGGGTGGTGGACAAGGCCCATCTGACTTGTCCACCGAACCATGGCCCCACAGTCAACACGGCCACGGGTGGCTAGCCTTGCGCCGGATCCCCCCCCCGGGTTTGCCACACCTGCCTGCAAACCCATACGGTCAGGGGCGTGTGGCTACCACTCAATGGGGGGCCCGCCATGCATCAGCCTGCACCCGTCGGCGGCCTTTGAGTCCGACCACGGGCGCCGCGATGATGCTGTTTCAGAATCTCGTTCCTCGATGACATCTCGTCCCTCCAACTCGGCCGACTCGGCAAATGAGGAGGACGAGTTGGTCAGCTCCATCTAACGGATGTCGATCTCCGAGACTGAGCTACGCTTGGTACAGAGAGACATGATCAGAGTTCTGAATATCCCCTGTGAACCGGAGCCCCCCTCCGACAAACGCCAATCGATCAAGAAGAGAGCGGGCCCCGCAACGGGTGCGACTAAACCCTTCCCGGTGATGCCCCTAGATCGGGTGTGCAGCGACCGGATGGATGGGGTAATGGAAACAAAGAAATGGACCCCGTACTCCAAACGTACGGAGCCATACTACCGTTTTCCTCCAGCGGATTTTGAGAAACATTTTGCCACTCCCGTCCTGCCGGACTCAGCCTCCGACAAGCTGGTCGCGGACAGGGGATCAACGTCTTCTAAGCTCCCGTTTGCGGACAAGATCCGCGGCAAATTGGAGGACGTTGCCCGAAAGATGGATTTATCGGCGCGCTTGGGTTTGCGCACAACATCCTTTCTCCTGCTCCATTCAGAATATCTGGAGCAGGGGTGCGACGAGGAAACCATGGTGCCGGCGGACATGATGATTGCGGCCCTTCATTGTTTGGAAAATGGTCTTTGTTCCGTCCTTGACCAGTTCACAAAGATTACGACCCTGGCGACGACGTCACGCCGCGCCAATGTGCTGGATGCGCTTTTCCTGCCATCAGCCGGGGCGCGTAAACGCCTTGACGATCTCCCGCTCACCGGCGTCGACTTGTTTTCCGGGCAATTTCAGACTTCCATGGAGGCTGAAGTGAAGCGCCTCAAAGCCACGGACAAAATACACCCGAAAAGCCTTACGCCCGCCTAAGGCCAAACCCAACCTGGCCAACCACGCACCCAGTCGGGTCGTGGTTTCCGAGCGCAAGTGACTGGGGGGGGGGGGGGGGGGGCGTCTGAAGAATTTTCTGGGGTCCTGGGGCCAAGTGACCTCCGGCCGGTGGGTCCTCGAAACAATCGGCCGCGGTTACGCGCTCGAGTTTGCGAGGACCCCCCCGTCGGACATGCTCAGTCGGCCGACACCCGTACCGTCCGACTTAGCCAAGCGCCACTCCCTCGAGGGGGAAATAAACGCCCTCCTCCTCAAGGGGGCGGTGCGTATCGTCCCCCGTTCTGGGACTCAGACAGGTTTCATGTCAACCTTCTTCTTGACTCCCAAGAAGGAGGCTGGCGTGTGGCGCCCGATTTTGAACTTGAAACCCCTCAACAAGTTCATCCGTCCGAAGCGTTTCCGCATGGAGACGCTCAGGACCATACTGAGTTCTATAGTGACGCCCGCATGGGCGGTGAGTCTCGACCTGAAGGACGCATACCTACACGTCCCAGTCAGGCCGGAGCACCACAAATTCCTACGTTTCCTATACAACAATACCCTGTACGAATTTGTGGTGCTCCCATTCGGACTCTCCACCTCACCTCGGGTGTTCACCCGGATTGTAAAGACAATCGGGGCGGCACTGCGGAGGCGGGGCATCATGATATTTGTATATCTGGACGATTGGTTGGTCATGGGCCGTTCTCTAGAGGAGACGGAGGCAGCGCTCCAATATACCTGGCGCCTGACCTCCTACCTCGGATTTATAATCAATACCGAGAAATCCAACCCTATCCCCTCGCAGGTTCCCAACTTTCTCGTTGCGCTCCTCGACCTGCGCAGGGGATTGGCCCGCCATTCGGAGGAACGCCTACTGAACCTTCGGCAGTGCGTTTCTCTCTTGCTCCCGGCAGTGGTGGCCCCGGCGCTGGCCTGGCTCGGGCTGTTGGGCCTTATGGCCAGCATGGTGGATTTGGTGGACTTCTGCAGGTTGAGGATGAGGCCCATTCAACTTCACCTGCTCTCCTTTTACAGCCCCATCCGGCACCGAATCCACCACCCGGTGCCGACCACGCCCTGGCTAGTCCCCCACCTTCGCTGGTGGCTAGCCGATGCGAACATCTCGCAGAAATTACCGGTCAGCCAGTGCCGCGATCCACCCCGGGTTCCCGTACGGCTCCTCCGTCTCGGATAACGGGGCCATCAGCCAGTTGATCAAGGGGATGTTTGAAAATTGGGCTGCGCAGGAATTACCCTTCCAATATGTCAGTGTATGTGAGCTTACAAAATTGAGGGTGATGTGATAAATTCATGATCAATATTGCAACCAGTTTGGGTTTGCTGAGTGAAATTGATGGTTTATTAAAACATTTTTGTATGCATGAGTGAATAGGAATTGCATTTTTTTCATGTAGCATTATAACTTTCCCTGGTAGACTCAGTGGTGTGTTCATGGGAGTCAGGATGGGGTAATGTTGTATTTGTGCAATTTCCATGTTACAAACTGGTTTCACATCTGTGACTTTGAATACAAACCTTCACCCCACGTTTCAGTTATTGTAAGATTAGTTGAACATTTTGTTGATTTTACTAAATAGCCAGATGGGGATTAAGTAAATTGATTATACAAATACGGTTTGTTAAAAAAAGGAATGTCACAGATGTTTGCTATTACTTATTCTTCAGGTTACCTATTTACCTCAAGTAGCCAACATTTTGGATTGAATTTTGTAAGCTACAAAGGACTTGCCTCTCACAAAGGGAAGGCTAATTCCTGTGCAACCTAATTTGTTTTACCTTTCACCAAAGGGAGCAATGCTCACCCAGGCATGAATTATTTTCGGATTGTTTGATGTCATTTGAAAGTTGAGACCTTAAGCTGTTCATACACCTAAACCTTTTTCCCATAGAATGTTATACTTTTTATTCGGCAGCCATTTAAAAAAGTGTAAAGTTTTTTTTAGACACACGTTAGTACGTCTATCTTTTGCTTGCCGGCATGGCTGTAACATTTGAGTATAAGGCTATGCAAATATTAGCAGTGCACTAGGCGCAACTTTTGATTGCGTAGTCGAATAGTGACTACTGTTTTTCAACTACTCGGTGAATCGTGCCGCCACGACTACTAAAAACATAGTCGTGACTACCTGTTTGTTGAATTAATTTAAAAAAAAATAAAAAATAGTGTCCACTGCCTTTAAGATACAATTGATATCCAAATCTTTTCTTATGCTCGATTGATCTTATGCTGAGATTGATTTTATGAAACAGATTTTTACAATTAATTGTAGACTAAGATTGATTCAGACTTGAGATCTTATTGACAGTTAAGGTTGTTTTACAAATCAGCATGTGTCAGGAGTATGGGTTTGAGTCCTGATCTTCATTGTTGTGTCCTTAAGCAAGACACTTGACTATAATTGCTTTGCCCTTTGGTTGGGACATGAAGCTTAATCCAGCTTCCTCCATGATCCAGGCTACTCAATCAATCAGTTTCAATCAATCAGTTTATTTCCACAATATCAAAATCACAATCAATATCAAATCATAGGCAATGTAAGTTGGAAATTAAGAAATAAATAGTAGTTTCATCAGATTAATTTTATGAATAATAAGCATTAATTAACATTCATGAAACTGTGGGGGACCTGCAATGAAGCAAAGCTTGTAAGGTTATGGTTCCCTGAGCAAGCTTGTGCATGAGCCGATAATTATTTAGATTGATGTGTTGTGGAAGATACTAGGTGTGTTGTGAACGCCTAATGAACCCCCAGTTACAGATAGGCCTATACATGTATATGGGTATCATAAAGGAAGGGAGTTTCCCTAGGTGTTTTAAAGATTACCCACAGAAAAATAAAATTAAACTCTTACAAGGGTTACATTATGTTGTTGTAACATTTGTTCGTCTTCCCTTTATTTTCATCCTGATCTGTTTGTATGCAGTTCCACCAAACACAGTGACAATAGCATATGACAGTGTGACATATAGTGGAGGTTCAGTTTCAGTGATTGCTGGGACAAGCCGCCAGTTCACGTGTGATGTCCCAGACATCAAACCTGCTGCAGTCTTCTCATGGGCTACAGCACCCTTACAGCCAACAGACATAACACAGAATGACACTCCAAGCACTCCAGACAACAGACTGGTTGACAGCAGCAGCACTATAACTGTTAATATCCCTGAGACTCCTGCACAGCAGCAACTGAGGTGTGTTGCTACCAACAGACAAGATGGACGGACAGAAAGTGAAGTGGAAGTCACAGTAACTCTTCAAGTTAAAGGTAATGTATAATGTACTCTAAAGCAAATGTGATTCACCTTTATCTCGTCCCAGTCTTTCTGCTCTCTTTATAATATTATTTCCACAACTTTATTATTTTTTGGTTTTCGTTCTTCAAAGTACCACCAAAGGAGTCTGCAATGTCACTCACTTCAACTGGCACCAATGGAGATAGAGTTTCTGTTACACAGGGAAGCGAGCATGCCTTCGCATGTTTGGTTCAGGGTACCAGACCAGCTGCAACCATTAAGTGGTACCTGAATGACATTCTACAAGCTACCATCAATCCAGCCCAAGGTGGAGTTGGTGATAATTTGATAGACACATCATCTGATTGGTCATTCACTCCATTAAGATCAAACCACCTAGAGACAGTCAAGTGTGAGGCAAGCACTGCAGAGACTACACTTCCAGCTCCATCTGTGATGATCACTCTGGAAGTTAATGGTATGTACACTGTGAATTATGTACATGTAACTTCTAAATGTGTGTGATATGAATTATCAAAACTTATTATTTGTAATGAAGGTAAACTTTTGATGTTTATCTCCTTGCCTTTTCTGCATGTGTGCCTTACTCTTTATGTACTCATAGGTCTTGTTTGTTTCCTATAAAAGTCAACCGTTGTGATTTGGCGGTCAGCACAGATCGCATAATGAAATCCATGTTAAGTTATTTTGTTTTGTAATATCCTTCTCAGGTCCTCCGGACAACCCTGTTATATCAAGCACTAGCCCCACTATGACTGAGAATGTAGCAACTACCTTAACATGCAGAGCAGACTTGGGTTATCCAGAAAGTTGGAGTTTAGTTTGGTTCAAAGGATCTGACACCTTAACTGGTACAGTTGCTTCTGCAGCTGAGTTTAATAATCGCTACAGTTTCACCAGTACATCTGAGATTACACCAGTTAGAGAAGACAATGGACAAACCAGTATCAAGTGCATGGCCCAATGGGATTCATGGAATTCAGCTAATCCTGAAGGGTCTTTGGTCCTTAATGTTCAATGTAAGTGGTAATCCAATAGTTCACTATACAATTAAGTAAACATTGTTTATAGTAGGCCTACATGCTTTTCTGGAAAGTTTACAATTAGAGTTATCTGGCAAATGGTTAAAAACAACAAATGTCATAATATTTGCCAAAACAAACAATAATTCGTGTATTTTTATTTTCAAATTTGTTTGATCAGTTCCTTTGTCATATTGAAAGTGTTTTTTGGTTTTCTTCATGTAATTTTTAGTTTGTGCGAGGACTGTGAGTGTAACCAACTGTCCGACGGTCACAGTTGGTAGTACAGCACTACTGACATGTGTATCTGAGAGCAGTAACCCAGCCACTACACTGACGTGGTCAAGAGATGGTACGAATCAAACTAACACTAGTCCTCAACCAGACTCCGATGGTAGCAATGGAGGCATCATAACTACACTGGACATCACAACCAACGTGTTGACTAAAGCTGACAATGGTGCTGTATTCCAATGCAGTGCGTCTAATGATGCAGTCATGTGTGGAGTTGACATTGACGTCACTGATTCATGTGCACTGAATGTGCAGTGTAAGTTTATGGCTTCCCTTGATACATTGAGCAAGATTAATGTCTTGGTTTGTTACTTGTTATGTTTAAAGTAAAATGCAAGAATAAAACTACATCTTTAATAGATGTTAAATTTTTACCAGAGTATTATGCCTAGGAGAATTTGTTTACAGAACTCGGGGAAAGTGCTGAGTATACAGTGCTCTCACACACCGGTGTATGAGTAAAAACCAAAATTTATAAATTACATCTTGTTTGACACTCCAAGACTGCTTCAAAACATAATTCCAATATTAATTCATTAATCAAAGGGTGTGAAGTACGTTGGAAAGTACAAAAAACTCATTTTACTCATAAAATGTTGATCCTAAAGGGTCACAGCCTACTACTACTTCATAGAGGCAACGGGGTTTCCGAGCCCCTGTTAATTGTCTCAGTGTCCTTTGAAATGTGCTGCTTTGCCTAACAATATCTACCTTCATACATGTAGGTATGCTAAAAAAAGCACTGAGATCTTGAAAGAAGTGAAGAAGATCCTCAAATAATTTGGCAAAATATTATTAAGTGAAGGTAATTGTTTGTTTGTTCTATTGATTTCTATTTTATTTCTTGTCTTTCCATTGCAAAATATTATTATGGTCACTGTCTGTATTCGTTCTAAGATTTGATTTATCTTACAGATACTCCAGAGTTTACTGAAGCCTCAGCCAACCCAGTTACCCCAGTCATTGAAGGTGGTGAAGTCATCCTAACATGTACTGCAGACGCTAATCCTAAACCTAGTAACTTCATCTTATGGGAGAAGCAAGACTCCCCCAGTACAGTACTTAGCAGCGTTTACAATGATGGAACCAGTACTCTAACATTGAGTGATATCCAGAGAGATCAAGCAGGGAGCTATAGATGCAAAGCTAACAATGGGATACCAACAAGTAACCCAGATGTGGTTTCTGAATCAGTGATTGTCATAGTCCACTGTGAGTATATGTAAATTAGTTTTAAGGCTGTTGCGCTGCACACTGTTATGGTTGCCCGCCCCTTTAAAATATCTTACAGGCGCCATGAAGGTAAAGGCGTGTAAACGCATATGACCTTTCACAAGCTCATTAGCTGGTATAAATGTGTCACTATCTACAGATTCCATCCACTGAACTGCCCATTGTGTTCTGTGTGCTAATTATTTAAGGTGAAATAAATAACTCAACGTAATTAAAGGCAATGTAAACTTTGCGACTTTTATAGATTTTGTTCATCTCCACAGATGAGGTTAATATCACCAACAAGGAGGACAATGAGATGGGTGCAAAGAATGAACAAGATGCTAACTTATCATGTAAAGCAGTCGGCAATCCAGTGCCTGTCATGATGTGGTTTGATCCAAACAACACTGTCATTACTAGCACCAGAAATCCGGATAAGTACACAGTAGAAGATACCACTAGTGGCGGGAATGACATATATGGATTCATGATGACCAGCAGCTTGACCATCAAGAGAGTTAACTCAGAGGTTGACTATGGACTTTATACATGCAGCAGCTCTAATGGGATCGGACAGGTGGACATGCTGAGGGTACTTCTTGATACAAGTAATATTCGTTTAATTGAAGCCGCTCATTGCACAATGTTATAAACATCCAGCCTGTTGGCTTGTTTTAAGGTGCTGACATTCCATGTTTCCCTATCAATTATATTATCTTACAGGAAGACCAAACGTGCCATCTGGTGTCATATTGACTGGCCGTACTTCAAGCTCAATAGCAGTGCGATGGTCAGCTGGTTATGATGGCGGTGAGACTCAGTGGTTTCATATCAGCCATAAGAAGGCTGCAGACTCCTCAGAGACATACAGCGATATGATTGATGGAGAGGTGACTACATACAACGTGGATGGTCTCGAGTCATACACGGAATACGAGATCAAGGTCTATGCTCAGAATGCTGTGGATAGAAATCCAATTCCTGGAATCATTGTGGAATACACACTGCGTAAGTTCATTGATTTTGATTTCAAATGTTTTGCCTTAAAAAATGATTCGGGGTTGAACGAAGAAAAATTTACTAGAACGGGATTTTAACCAACGAACTCCCGAGTAATGTGTCTGCGCTCCCAACTGAGCTATCTAGCCCTATTTTGGCGGTCTCTCCCTATTTTGTCAATATTTTTGTGTGGCAAGGGATTACACCCAAGTTAATGATATAGCCTGGGAAGCAGCAGCCAGGGGATCACCTTAAGGGGATGCGACTTTTTATTTCGGATATCAAATAATAAACCACAAGAGAAACAGACTGGTGGGTCAATGAGCAAAGAAACAATGACTAGAGCGGGATTTGGGCCCACAACCTTTGGGTTATTATGTGTTCGCGCGTAAAGAATTGCACAACAAATAGTTGTTTATATCTTCTCTTTTTATTTTCTCGTTCATTTCAGCTCGGAATCCATCAGATGCAGGTTAGTAGCAGTTTTGGATCTTTACGTTTAAAGTTCATCGTTCGTGTGTTTGCCACCAGTGTTTTTAACACATTTTTTGGTGTGCTGAATCCGAAAAAAATGGTCCCCAAGCGAAGTTTTGAGTATTTGACCATCTAATTTGCATACCAAATCAGCTGCGGAATTGCAATGTTTGACCTTTCTTGAGGCATTTTTAGCAAAACCCCTGTAACCAGGCAAGCAAAAATGACAGGTGATAAATTTGTACCTATATATAGTGAAGGTAACAGAACAGGATTAAAACATTTCTAAAGTAATAGGTGGTAATTAACACTCGTAAATATGCAAACTAGTGCCGCCATTTCAGACAAATAATTTTTTCTTCAATATAACGGTAACTAGGCGAGCAAAGATGACAATTGAGGTGATTTACCTATGTTTTGAAGGTCTCATAAAACGATTAAAATATTTCTGAAGTATATTAATTTTAGTGGTAAGCAATTCTAAAGAATATGCAAATTAGTGGCAGCTATAGCAGAAAAATCATGTTTCTCCAATATCTCTGAAACTAGGCAAGTTAGAATTAATGTTTTTACCTCTGTTCTGAGGGTCAAGCAGTGCATGCAATGTGTTCATTGGCGGGCCAGATGCTTATGCAAAGAGCTGGTGTAGCTACACGTGCTTATTTATGCAAATCAGCTAGTCTGACTTCCAATGGAAGCCTATAGATTGGTAGTCTACCGAGGAGACGGACCTCTCTGATCACCATCCCGGGTAGGTAGAACAAGTAAGCCTAGATTGGTAATCTACCTATGAGAAGGAGCTCTCTGACCACAAACCCCTGTATGTAGAGCTCATTAGCCGTGGTCGGCAGTCTACAACGTACATTCACATCCTAGTGCGGACAAGGGCAGCAGCCAGGGTAGTCCTGAGAGGAGTGGTGCCCCCAAGTCTTATTATAGCCTTGAAAGCAAACCAATGGTAAATCTTATGGCAAAGCATTTACTTCCAGTCCCAAGAGTGGACAGGATCGATGCTGCGGACAGGTGTGCTGGCCAGGTCTTGGGTTGACAGTATGACATCCCCCACTTCCCGGAGGAGGTCATCCGACGACAGCCCAAAGTCCCATGCGATCTGCGATACAGGAGGCCGCTCATTATGGCTAACTTCAACAAACACAGTGAGGAAGGATGCTAGGGTCAGAGAGAGGACCATTGTGCAGTGATCTTGGCTGGAGTCATGAAGGGGATACCCTCCCCTCAATCCATTTTCATCATTGTCTCGACTTCGCCCTCAGACGTGCTATCAACGGACATAAGGTGGACCTTGGATTCACATTGATACCAAGGAGATCGAGCCGCTATCCCGTAGTAGCCATACCCGACCTTGACTTTGCTGATGACATGAGTCTCTTCTTAACACCACAGCCCAGGCACAAGAACTTCCACTCAATGCTAGAAAGACAGAGGTGATTACATACAACCTCCAAGACCATGCACCCTGACCACATTAGAGGTTGAGTGTTGTCGGTGTCCTGATTAGAGAAGCTGGGGCAGAGACCACAACTGAGTTGGCTGCCTGCATAATGGACAGGGAGGCTGAGAGACGCCGCCTGCGAGCGACATGATGATGGAGCAGGTCGTCCAGTTCACTCGCCGGTTGTCCCGGTTGTCCCAAGTCCATTTAACTTGGAGATGAACAAAATATATCAAGGAGATGATCTAACTAAAGACAAACTTTGCTAAACCTACCAAAATGTCCTCCTGGAAAATGTCAACGAGCAAAACAAATTGCTGAAGTCGGAGAGTGCCAGCAATGGGTATCACTGACCTCGACTTCACTGATGATGGCATCCTCTTCTACATGGCGGACTTGGCACGAGAATTACTTGCAGCTTCATTAGGTTTAACCAGGGCACTTTGTAACGGCCAAAAGTCATACTTGGCTGAGTATAAAAAAAGCCAGATCCTATCATATTAAAGCTTAAGTCTCGAAGTTTTAGTAAAATGCAATTAAACAATTTACTTAGTTATCATGACATGTAAAGTTTAATGAGCCTATTTAAACGACCATTATCTAGAAAAGTCCGATCGTCAAACTTTTTTTCGATTTTATACTTTATGGGGTACTTTATAACTATTTGATGGCCTAAAATGCCGGTCGACGTCACCATGAAGTAATTTATTGCACGTTTTGTATCTGTGCACAAACGTAATGGCTCTGTAAAGTGTAAGTATTCGGTTTGTAAAACAACACAAATTTTCCACATGAGTTCAGTTTTAGTTACCTAAAATATATTCTTTTAAAATACGAATGCTTTCACTTAGAGTTATGCCAGACCATCAAAACTAATCAAGGTACAGCTTATTAACGATGAAATGATAAATCGGAAATCTTGTTTTCAGTTATATTGTCCTCTTGGGCATTGGAGACTAGCCTTGATTAGCTTAGGGTAAGCGTGACCAAATGTTGACCTATACGTCCGGGTCAACCGGAAGTGTGACCATCTCAAGAACTTCATAACCGATTTTGGAAATTAGCCTTAAGTATCAGTGACCTATGGTGTTCCATAGAGGACAGCCTCCGTCGTAGTTGTGAGTTGGTCCGTCGGAGTTGTGAGTTGGGGCGTCGGAGTTGTGAGTTGGGCCGTCGGAGTTGTGAGTTGGGCCGTCGGAGTTGTGAGTTGGGGCGTCGGAGTTGTGAGTTGGGGCGTCGTAGTTGTGAGTTGTCCGTCGGAGTTGTGAGTTGGTCCGTCGGAGTTGTGAGTTGGATCGTCGGAGTTGTGAGTTGGGCCGTCGGAGTTGTGAGTTGTGCGTCGTAGTTGTGAGTTGGTCCGTCGGAGTTGTGAGTTGTGCGTCGTAGTTGTGAGTTGGTCCGTCGGAGTTGTGAGTTGGGGCGTCGGAGTTGTGAGTTGGGGCGTCGGAGTTGTGAGTTGGGCCGTCGGAGTTGTGAGTTGGGCCGTCGGAGTTGTGAGTTGTGCGTCGTAGTTGTGAGTTGGTCCGTCGGAGTTGTGAGTTGTGCGTCGTAGTTGTGAGTTGGTCCGTCGGAGTTGTGAGTTGTGCGTCGTAGTTGTGGGCTGTCCGTCGGAGTTGTGAGTTGGGCCGTCGGAGTTGTGAGTTGTGCGTCGTAGTTGTGAGTTGTGCGTCGTAGTTGTGAGTTGGGCCGTCGGAGTTGTGAGTTGTGCGTCGTAGTTGTGGGCTGTCCGTCGGAGTTGTGAGTTGGGCCGTCGGAGTTGTGGGCTGTCCGTCGGAGTTGTGAGTTGGGCCGTCGGAGTTGTGAGTTGTGCGTCGTAGTTGTGGGTTGTCCGTCGTAGTTGTGAGTTGTCCGTCGGAGTTGTGGGTTGTCCGTCGTAGTTGTGAGTAGAGCCGTCGGAGTTGTGAGTTGGGCCGTCGGAGTTGTGAGTTGGGCCGTCGGACTTTTTATTTTGTTTACTAAACTGCAATGGTCAATAGGTGGCGTATGCCTACTTCCGGGTTCTTCTACACATGTGATTGAGTTCCGATTGTGATGAATTATACCTTGCTGAATCCATCGATTCGTCACCGAGAAGGCAAAATCCTTTTGAGTTGTCGCTTTTGCTTGCCTATGCCTACATGAAATGGATGGACCCATGTGTTCGATGCTTTTATTGGGAAATTAGGCCTATGTTTTGTTCGCACAGCACTATGTTGTCAGTTGCAGATCTGATACTTTATATTTATCTACGCCCCTTCGAAATGTTGTTTATGAATTGTAACATATTCTTTAATAACTGCAGGTAGGATGCGGGCCTTATAACGAACTAGCATTAATCTTTCACTAAATTCTTTTTCGTTCAAGGCACCATGAAAGCGTTATATGTTTTTACACCCCGATAGCAATTTAACATTAAATAAAAATTAAATAAAATTTAAAGTGTATGCCTATCATTAAATTAGTCCAAAGATGGTCAAATCATCCTTTATTATTATTTATTATTATTATCATTATTTGGCAATTCACATAAAATACAAAAAATTACAAAAATTTATACGAAAAGGAAACAACTCTTTAAAACATTAATTATATAAAAACATACATCTGTATTGGAAAACAGTAACAAGGGGGATACATCAAGATATATAAAAAGGATGGCAGGCAGTAAAAGAAAAAAAAGAAAGAAAAAAGTACTACACGACTGAGGACAACAGAAAGACATCAACACTACAGGTTTGCCAGGACTGACAATAGTGCCTGCACTGTCACCAAGAGGTGTGTCAGTCCAACCAAGAGACAAAAGGACAAACAATTTCACTCAACGAACAGGTTAACAAACAAACACCCCAACAAACAAACAAACAAATACAAACACATACTAAAACTTTAGTATTTGAAAGTGTTATGTAAGTTGGATTGACTAGGTATGGATGAATAGTGTTTTAATTGGTTAACTTGAAATAATTTATATGTTGTTTGTTGTAAACGGAAATACGAACGCATGAACGCATAAGCCAACGGAACTATGCAAATTTTCCTGATACCCGAGCTGTGACCTGTGTGTATGCAAGCTGTGCTTCCAAATAACAAATTATAGACATAAATCTGACGATGCCTTGAGTTTGTTTTATTGACTTGTATCCTTGGTGGGTTTATTTGCTGTTCAAACAAAAACAAAAACTATACTTCTTATGGATCCCCCGGGAAACTAGTAGCAATTTACAGATGCATTGCCAGATTTTTAGACGATCTGAAAGCCAAAATATGTTAAATTGCAATTATCCCAGAATATAGAGTTGTTGCCACTTACTTTATACATACTTCAAAGATTACAAAATACAGTGAATAGCTGGATCAGCCTTTTCATTTTCCTGTATTATGACGTCAATTTCAATAATTTACATTGGGCAGCAGTCTGGTGCTTGAATATTATGTACTTCTGTACACAAAGTGACACATTATAGCTGACAATTTCGCAGTGTGCGCGAAACGAACAGTCATGAATATTCAGTAAGTTGCACATTCTCCTGATTGACCGGAGCTCAACCAATCAGAATGAAATGGTCTGGATAAAAATCGTTCTACCTACAGTTCCTGGCGTTAAAAATATGTAAATATTTTGTTCTTTCATTTTGTTGAGGAATACGGGCTAACCATCATCTTTAATTCCTGCGAACCGGCCTAAACTGTAAGGTATCTTTAAAAAACGTGTTCTCTACGATGTTATAAAATAAATGAAAATAGGAATGGGCGTTTTCACTATTAACAAAAAATGATAGAATGTCAAATAACTCACAACTACGACGGCCAACTCACAACTCCGACGGCCAACTGACAACTACGACGGCCAACTCACAACTCCGACGGACAACTCACAACTACGACGGCCAACTCACAACTCCGACGGACAACTCACAACTACGACGGCCAACTCACAACTCCGACGGCCAACTCACAACTACGACGGCACAACTCACAACTACGACGGCCAACTCACAACTCCGACGGCCAACTCACAACTACGACGGCACAACTCACAACTCCGACGGACAACTCACAACTACGACGGCCAACTCACAACTCCGACGGCCAACTCACAACTACGACGGCACAACTCACAACTCCGACGGACAACTCACAACTACGACGGCCAACTCACAACTACGACGGCCAACTCACAACTCCGACGGCCCAACTCACAACTCCGACGGACAACTCACAACTACGACGGAGGCTGTCCTCTATGGAACACCATAGTGACCCCATGTTCACCTTTACTCCTGGGTCAACCGGAAGTGGGACTATATCCTAGGAGCAGCACAACTGATTTTCAATTTCTTTCTAGTTATAGTTTTACTATTAGCATTAAAGGTAAGAAAAAGGTTTCCATGCATAATAATAATATCGAAGTCTTATATTATAGAGCACGTATATACCAAACAAGGTACTCAAGGCGCTGAGTATATACAAACTTTCAGAATGATAAGTAATTGCCGTGATGATTTTTGAGACTCAATTATTGAGCACCCTATAAGGGTTTACAAGGTGCTGCGGCGCATACAGCAGCCACAGCCAGGAACATCGGGGCGAACCCCTTCTCTTTTCGAAAAGTGCTTTGGGTTCTTTTACATGCGTTCACAACACGTGGGATCAACGGCTTTACGTCCCATCCGAAGGACGAAGCAATGGTTAAGTGTCTTGCTTAAGGACACAAGTATCACGGCTGGGGATTCGAACCCACACTCTGCTGATCAGAAACACCAGAATGACACTTATATTTCTGTTTTTAAATTTCATGTAGGTTAAGAATCGGAATGAAAACCAGGTATAGTTAGACATACTTCAGTGACTAAAGGGCCTGTCAATGATCACGAACCTTCTATCTTGAAATCAGACCAACTATAAAGCTTTAAAGCACTCAAAACGAACCGGAACAGCTTTGTGTTTGTTCATTGTCTAGTTTTGTGTTTGCTTTTACTTTTTGCATTTGTGTCCATAAATCCTATGATTGAAAACGTCCTGATGAAACAACTCTGAAATGTGGTGTTACAATCACATCACCAACAAAACCCACAATAATAATGGTACTGTAATAGTTTTATGCCATTATGATTTCGCAAATAACAATCAATCTTAATGCTTCATGCAGAAATTGTTTTGAACAAAGTAGCTGAAGTGAATTGAGAGAATTCGCTTTTATATCAAAGTGTTATGTCATGCATCAATTGGATTTCCCCTATTAGCCAGGAAAGTTGGAGGCGCGCCTGCACATATTGAGTTTTTTTTTTAACAAACTTGATAGTTTAAAACAAAACAATCATATTCTTTCTGTTTGTGTAAGTGACTTTGTTTTTTTGCTAGAAGATTTCTGAGCAAGTTGATACCTGTAGCTATCACTTGAAATTTGCTTTCCATTTATGCTTTTATATCTTACATTCTCAAAGAGAGTCCCTGATAAGTCTGTTTGTTTTACCGCATCGTATTGTCTGCATACTTTCACTATAGCTTTAACCATTGAGTTTAACAAGGGCGCAGACACAGTCAAAGTTTCGGGATTCAAAGGCGAGGGATGCATTCAGCTTGAGGTGAAGTATGTTATTAAAGGTGGCTCAACAGACTGGATCGATTGTGGAGAGTGTGTCACAGCTGACTCTGAAGTGGTTCTAGCAGACTGGTGTCCGCAAACTCAGAAACGAAGACGGAGGGCTGTAGGGGATGTGGGTGAAGTGCGAGCAAAGTATTGCAGAACGAGTGGCAGTGTCACACTCTGTAGTGATCCCATTACTCCTGAGGAGGGTAAGTCAAGAAGGGAATTTATTTGTTGTATGTCGCACAAGTTGTGTGCTTTCAGATGCTTGAGTTCGAAAATTCAGCTGAGGTCTTGAATTCAATTCAAATATCTTAGTGAGAAATTACTTATTTCTCAAAAACTACGTTAATTCAGAGGGGGCCGTTTCTCAAAATGTTTTATACTATCAACAGCTCTCCATTTCTCGTTGCCAAGTAAGTTTTTTTTTGCTACCAATTATTTTGAGTTTTACCAATAGTGTCCATGCCTTTAAAATCATATTGCGTTAACACGACCCTTAAAGAGTGTATCTACATGTTTTATAAAAAATGATTATGGTAAATAAGCATCATGCGGAATTATTTTGTCTGAAGTTCCCCCGTTGGTCAAACATCAATGCAAGTATAAGTATACATGTACACGTTTGGAAATGTCTGTAATGTACGATTGAATACTGCCCCAATGGCCAGAGATGCGGTTGGTACCCGCTGTCACCTCGCTCAAGTTGGATGGATTTAAAATTTTTAATGAAAGTACTGTTTGTGGCAGGGATTTTTTTGCTGTTTTCTCAAACTATACTGTATTTTAACTGAAACCGCATTGATGTTGCCAAGTTTGCAAAGAATCTTAAAGCTGATTTGCCTTACCCATTCTTAGCGTGGAAAGCTATTTTTCTTGACCTTAGAGACACTGGACACCTTTAGTAATTGTCAAAGACCAGTCTTCTCATTGGTGTGTATCAATATATGCATACAATTTGAGCTCAATTGGTTGTCGAAGTTGCGAGATAACTATGAAAAAGAACCACCATTGTCACACGACATTGTGTGCTTTCAGATGCTTGATTTCGAGACCTCAAAATCTAATTCGGAGGTCTCGAAATCAAATTCGTGGGAAAATATATCTTTCTTAAAAACTACGTCACTTCAGAGGGAGTCGTTTCTCACAATGTTTAATACTATCAACTACTCCCCGAGTAAGGTTTTATGCTAATAAATATTTTGAGTAACTACCAATAGTGTCCAGTGCCTTTAAACGAGGATTTTCAAATAAACCAGCGATTTAAAAAAATAAAATTGCCATGTTATTGAAACCAAATCAAGTTTTATTTTTGTGACCAGTCCTGATTGATTGTCTTTGTTTAATTTTAGTTGTTCCTGCTCCTCCCCATGCCACCAATCCTGGTGTCATTGCCGGTGTCATTGTCGGTGTTACTCTGCTTGTCGTCGTTGTCATATTAGTTTATATTCTGAGGAGTAGACTTCGGTGTCACATTGAAGGTATGTATAACAAACGTATCTCTGTTAAAATCAAAATCCTTTCACATTAAAAACTGCTTACAAAATATACCCAC
This sequence comes from Asterias rubens, assembly GCF_902459465.1. Classification (NCBI taxonomy): domain Eukaryota; kingdom Metazoa; phylum Echinodermata; class Asteroidea; order Forcipulatida; family Asteriidae; genus Asterias; species Asterias rubens. Next base: position 10,938,821 of record NC_047078.1, on the reverse strand, counting down.
CATTTGGGTAAACACACCAACAAATAATAACAGCTTCATGGTCATGAAAAACACTTCAATGTCAATATCATTTACTGGTCTTATAACCTTTTCTTGAGGATGATAACAAGCAAAGTCATCAGGTATGAAGATCGGACTCGCATGCAGCTGTCGCGGTTTTAGGTGATTATCAAGGAATAATTAAAGTCGATGTGGAATAATGAGACCTCATTGATCGTAGTATTTCGTGGATGATGACAATATGAAATATTTCCTAAAAACGAAAGTGAGTAAGAAAGCATCGTTAGCCAGTACCAGATTCGTGTTGTTTGATGAGAAACTTTACATTGCAAATTTTATTTAGGATATTATGTGCAGACATAAGAAAAAGGAGAGGTTTGTAAGAAAAGACCACGAAAGTGTGGTCGTTTCTGTATAGTAAAAAAAACAGATTAAAAATAAAACACCACTTAAGAGAATGAAGGTTTGTAAGAAAAGACCACGAAAGTGTGGTCGTTTCTGTATAGTGAAAAACAGATTAAAAATAAAACACCACTTAAGAGAATAAAGAAGGAGTGTGTATGGAAAACGGAACCGAACAAAGTCTGCTACATAAAAGAAGCAGCTAAACGTGGAAAAGTAAACATTCACCCTTCGTGACGCATTCAGAACGACGACGACGACGACACGCTTCGGATTTTTCCCGAGACACGGGTATACCCCTCCCGATCCGCGAGGCGCGAGCCGCAATACCCAGCCCTTCCGGACCTCTGTTTTAAACATGATTTAATTCTCCAATGATTTCGCCAAAAAACACGTTTTCTTTTGTGCTCTTAATATTCTGATTCTTATTGTTGTCATAACTATTGTTATTTTTAAAATGATTGTACCGTCTGCAATTCTTTTTGTTTCGTCCGCATTCTGTACCATGATACTCATTTTCCAAATTGGTAATAGTATCTCGTTTGCTTAACCAGTTGTGTCTCTTCTTTTATTTGTATTCCAGTGATAAGAAAATCGCCCCCTCAGGTGTAAGTCATCTTTAATCTTGTTTAAAAACATTAAGTTATACCCTAAACACATTGATGGCATTAGAAAAACACACATCAAAACCGACCAACACATATTTAAAAACGGTAGCGTTTATAGATTTAAAACTTGCATTCAGTTTAAAGGCAGTGGACACTATTGGTAGTGACTCAAAATAATTGTTAGCGTACAAAATTATTTCGTTCCGAGTAATGGAGAAACGGCTCCCTCTGAAGTAACGTATTTTTCGAGAGAGACATTTTTTTCCACGAATTAGATTTCGAGACCTCAGATTTAGATTTTGAGGTATCGAAATCAAGCATCTTGAAGCACACAACTTCGTATGACAGGGGTGTTTTTTCTCTCGCAACTTCGACGACCAATATTGAGCTCAAATCTTCACAGGTTTGTTATTTTATGCATAATGTTGAGATATACCAAGTGAGAAGACTGGTCTTTGGCAATTACCAATAGTGTCCAATACTTTTGAAGTTAATTACCCGTTTAAAGCGATACCACTTTAAGGTAAATCAAGTTTGCTCCAATTTAAGTAACTTAAAAGTCACTTTAATTACGGCCTGCAACGTTTTCTGAAAACATATGCATGTAATACAACACATTACACAGGAGTGTAGCATGAAAGCACACTTCTTGAATTTCAAAAAACCCTAATTTATACTGATAGTTCGGTGATTTGTTTTATCTTTAGTAGTCGTTCTGATCGAAAACGAATCACAGCCGATAAGCAGCCCGTCTACCAAGATATCAAAGGTTGGTTTTCTAAGAACGTAAAACTGAATCAAAGTGGTAAAGGCTTCCCTACATTATTTTGTGCCTCAGCCGGGCCATTTTCCTAAATTTATGATTTCAAACTAAAACTCCCTGCTTACAACATAAACATATGTAGTATTTATACTGTTCAAATGCAAAGTTAGGTAAAAAAAGGAAAAAAAAAAAAAACCCAGACAAATTAAAAAAATAAATCCACAAATAAATCAACTGATACATTTTTCATTGTAATGGTGCTGATGGCTGAGTAGTTTTACATTAGTGTCGGCAGAATTTTTGTAATCTGAAACGTCGTGATGAAAGAACGAAAGTTTCCATGTCCGCACAAATTTAAATCAAAGAGACTTTGTAATAGTATTATAATAATAATATCTTTCATAGCGTACGTATCTACCAGCAGTGTAGTCAATGCACCGAGTATAATTTTTATACAAACTTTCAGAAAGATAGGTTACTGTGAATTCTGAGACCTAATTATGTAGCACCTTATAATGGTTTACAGGGTGCTACAGGGCGCATACAGCAGCCACAGCAAGGAACACCGGGGCGAACCCCCTACTTTTCGATAAGTGCACTGGGTTCTTTTACATGCGTTACACAACACATGGGACCAACGGCTACACGTCCCATTCGAAGGACGAAGCAATGGTCAATTGTCTTGCTCAAGGACACAAGGACATGCCTGGGGTTTGTTTGTCATATTTGTATGTGGAAGATTATGTGCTTTGAGCAAATGATTTGGGGAAATTAGTTTACCACATACTGTTTGACGTGACGTCACTGATCACAATATTTTTAAATGAATATCCTTAAAGGCAGTGGACACTATTGTTAATTGTCAAAGAGTAGCCTTCACAGTTGGTGTATCTTAAGATGAGCATAAAATAACAAACCTGTGAAAATTTTAGCTCAATCGGTCATCGAACTTGCGAGATAATAAAAATCACCCTTGTCACACGAAGTTGTGTGCGTTTAGATGGTTGATTTCGAGACCTCAAGTTCTAAATCTGAGGTCTCAAATTAGTGGAAAATTAAGTCTTTTTCTAAAACTATGGCACTTCAGCGGGAGCCGTTTCTCACAATGTTTTATACCATCAACCTCTCCCCATTACTCATCACCAAGTAAGGTTTTATGCCAATAATTATTTTGAGTAGTCCATTGTCCATTGCCTTTAATTCAATTATGTTTGCCTTTGGGGGACATTAATACATTCTGTACTGTACAATTCCAGAAATGACACCAATCCATTCAAACACCACGGGTGAAGACAATAAAACATATGCTAACCTCCCATCAGCTGAAAAAGCTTTTCCAAGAAATAAACTGCGTATTATAAAGGAGATTGGGCATGGTGCCTTTGGCAAAGTTCTTCTGGCACAAGCTGAAGGAATCTTGGAAAGATCAACCATCACATTGGTAGCTGTTAAAACATTGAAAGGTTTGTTTTTAGCCTCTGTCATATTGACAAACTAAGCCTCTCCACCTATGCATTATTAATTAACATTCATAAATACCTCAGTTTCTCTTCTCCTATGGAGAAGAGAAGCGCGTCACGTGGGGGTGTTTAAGCGGTTAATAAAGACACAGCTGAAGCTGTTTAAGACCAGCTGGCTTCCGCGTGTCGGGCGCGTGCGCGCAAGATTTTCACGCGGAACGCAATTCATAGCTATACAGCGCGTAATATATGTAAGCGCGCGAGCGTAATCTATTTCTAAGCGCGCGCGCGTACACACAACCCACGCGCATGAAACAGATTCTTCACAAAGATTTTGAATTTTTTTTTTTTGGGGGGAAACTTTAGACTATCTGCCAATCACCAAGGGAGGGCGCTTTTCACCAGGTATTGTCAACAACTTAGGAATAGGAAAAGCATGAGTGACGGTCACTGACAGCAAATACCTTGTGTTTTGCGTGTTTTTGATTTTGTATTTTAGATTTAGCCAAACTGTATTTTGTTTTTCACAACACATTGCCAGCATAAACCAAACTGTTCTGGAACAGGACGTACTGGACACGAGTTCCCCAATGATAACAAGCGGTGTGCATGAGTTTTTGGGAGTATTTCTTCTAGGGTAATTAGCAAAAATCCCACAATTCTGACCTATCAAAAATTGAGAAGAAATCAGTTGTATGACAATGTATCTGATTTAATTTTCAAGAGGCTGAGAGACTTCTAAATATTTTTGGAGTATTTTTGAATTTTTAGCATTTACCATTGTTTGCTATAGGAGTTGTGCACCCTTACCTGGTAGGTCTGCTGCCCTCTAGTGGCAGAGCTTTCAAAAAGTCTCCCATTGTCAACGTGTCTATAATTGTATTTTGTTTAACGCTTTTGAACAAAATGGCATTTATGAATGGGAATAAAGGAGTAGTGACTCGTTCTTAATTGTCCGTTTAAAATCTTGCAGAGTCGTTGCCGTGCAAATAAGGCCCTCGCGTTCGGCTCGGGCCTTTATCACACGGCAACGACCCTGCTGGTCTTAAACGGTCGTTTAAGAACTCGTCGCTACACTTTTATTCCCTTAATAATATAAGTTATGTCTTTTCTCTCTACCTAACATTTTATCTGTCTCCACGAAATAAGTAAGTTTGTTGTTTGCTTTACCTGCTCGTTTATTAATAAAGGGATGTTTTGTGATGGGTTGGTTGTTGGTTTAATAATGCAATTTTAATGTCCTCGTATGTTTATGAACAAATTGTGCCCGAAAAACATGCAGAGTATTTGAGTCTTGTTTGAATTTATTTAATATGATTTACATACAATCTTAAAGCCAGATATGGACACTTTTTATAAGTTTCTTTTTACCATTTGGTTAATCTTATCTCACACCAGCAAGACTATTACGATGTAATTGGTTAATCTTATCTCACACCAGCAAGACTATTACGATGTAATGTATATGGCTATCGTGCCTTGACAAACTGACAGTTTGTATGAATGGGTAAGCCTTGTGAAACAACTGCAAATTGTTCAAGAAGTTTCAGATAGCATTTCATTGCATTTTGCTTTCAAACCATTTAAGGACCATTAAGGTATAAACAACTTTTGAGCTGATAAATAATAAGAAGATTGAAGACTTCAAACAAGATAAAGATTATTTCAATTTTACATACCTATGTTTCAACAAAATAATAATTATTGTATTAGCGATATGATTTATTTTACTAAGAAGCCTATTATCCGAAACTCCTTAAAGTATTTTTAACTATGTGGGCCAGCCTTAAATGATTTGTTTTTCTTTTTTCAAACACTTGACACCTTTGGACATATCATAGACCAGGCAGTCTTCTCACTTGGTATATCTCCAAGTAGGTAACTAGGTACATGTAACTTCAGAGGGAGCCGTTTCTCACAATGTTTTATTCTCCATTGCTCATTACCATTAATTGCGAGCAATTATTTTGAGTAAGAAATTGTAAGAAATAGTAGAGGAGGTGAATGACCCTGTATCCTCTTAAAAACATGCATTTTATAGACTTTATGGAGTAATTGCTCAACATTGGGTAAAATGTGTACCCTTTTGGTATTAAAAAAAGGATCATGGTTTAATGTTCGGCCAGTTGTAGAAATTGGCTGTCATAAATAATTATCTTTGAACACTTTAAGATCCCTTATTGCTCTTAGTTATATTATGCAAGCAAATAGTTTATATAATGTACATAAGATGAGTTTATCCCTGGTTGAATTAAATTGGGGTTTCATACACATAGTATTTTTCTCCACATTTTTGTTTATTGTTTAATCAGTAGTATCCCACATTATTTTGCAGTCTAAACAGAACCTCAGCCAAGTCTCGTACGTGGATAATATTATCTCGTGAGAACTGGTTGTATTCAGAGATAATATTATCCCACATTCAGCTTTAGCCAAGTCTCGGACCTGGATAATATTATCTCGTGAGAACTGGTTGCATTCACAGATAATATTATCCCACATTCAGCCTTAGCCAAGTCTCGCACCTAGATAGTATTGTCTCGTGAGAACTGGTTGCATTCAGAGATAATATTATCCCACATTCAGCCTTAGCCAAGTCTCGGACCTGGATAATATTATCTCGTGAGAACTGGTTGCATTCACAGATAATATTATCCCACATTCAGCTTTAGCCAAGTCTCGGACCTAGATAATATTATCTCGTGAGAACTGGTTGCACTCAGAGATAATATTATCCAACATTCAGCCCGAGCCAAGTCTCGCACCTAGATAATATTATCTCGTGAGAACTGGTTGCATTCACAGATAATATTATCCCACATTCAGCCTTAGCCAAGTCTCGGACCTGGATAATATTATCTCATGAGAACTGGTTGCATTCAGAAATAATATTATCCAACATTCAGCCTGTGCCAAGTCTCGCACCTAGATAATATTATCTCGTGAGAACTGGTTGCATTCAGAGATAATACTATCCCACATTCAGCCTTAGCCAAGTCTCGGACCTGGATAATATTATCTCGTGAGAACTGGTATATTCAGAGATAATATTATCCCACATTCAGCCTTAGCCAAGTCTCGGACCTAGATAATATTGTCTCGTGAGAACTGGTTGTATTCAGAGATAATATTATCACACATTCGTCATCTAGTCATAATCATCATTTATCAACATTATCAAAATTATATTCTAACAACGGTTTCAGAAAACAATGACGAGGTCCTAAATTCTTAAAGGGGTATTTTTAAGAGATATTTTCTGGGTTTATTTAACTCTTGTGGTAGTCCAGAGCCATTTATCTTGTTGATGAATCACTTACACGTATAGTGAACCAGTTTGAAACCGTGTTGTTGTGTTATGTTTTTACTGTTTGTAATTATCATTTAATGAAAGTTAATGGAATTCTATGTTCCAACCGAATTCTCAATTTTATAGAAAAAACGAAGTTCACATGAGTTCACTTTGGTAGTATTTGGTGTTTATATATCTTGCCTGCATTGTTATACATACAATGCAATTACCGCTTTTATGGTCCAGTAATCCATCCTTTCATACTGACCATCCTTTGTCCTCATCACTTTTCTCCTATTGGTTTACAGCCACCAATTGTTTCTGAAAAAGAAACTGTGACTGGTTATAATTGTAATGTCTTTGTTTAAGCCTCTGAAGAAGGTCCGGTTAGGATCGAAAAGCTCAGGACATCTACCCTACTCAATTTATATTTGTTTATAATTTAAAGATGGTGCAAATACTAATGAGAAGGATAGCTCGATCTGTGAGTTGGAACTAATGAAAAAGTTGCCTGAACATTGCAACGTTGTGAAACTTATCGGCTACTGCATACAACAAGGTAGGCCTACATGGTCCGCCGGGGCACGTGTATTGTGAAAAGTGTATACTGGATTCAGTCTTTTGGATGAGATTGATGATAATTATATGTCTGTTTATGTGCACATGTAACATTTTCACATCTTGTTTTGATAGCTAATATGTATTTCCAAATGTCATGATCGTCGTTGGTTGAATCCGAGTCAATTCAACACCTGCAACCATCATGGTGTGCTGATATTGAAACAAATGCAGTATACACAGACAGTTGTAAAACCTGGGTTAATTTCCGCATTGGTATTTTTTTTTTTAAGATGGCGTTTGTGCAAAATATGATCGATCTTTTGATTTGTATTGGATATACTACTCTTAAGTCGCCATGATTATATCTGAGTGTTTATAATAGTGTTTTCCTCACTGGGGAACGTATCAAATTTACGAAATATTGTAACAGTGTGAAAAAAGATCGTTCGATTTACGACGAAGATATGATTGCAGTGTTACCCTTGTTATCTCTGCAGATCCTCCATACATCATTGTTGAGTATCTATCTCGAGGCAACCTGAAAGACCTACTGAAAGACAGTCGTAGTAAAGGAGGGCGGGTCTATGGAAACCTACACGGCGTCAGTAAATCACTTACATCCAGAGACCTCATGAAATTTGCTAATGATGTAGCCGATGGTATGAGGTTTATCTCATATCAAAAAGTGAGTTTATAAAAACCCTTATTTTACCAAAAACAGGTCAAGCAAAGTTAACGGGCTGTTGTTGTAATTTTGTTAAGATTCCTCCGTTAACAATGTCGATAAACCAACCCCAAAATTGTGTATTTACTAGCACACGAAGCAACATTTGGGATGATTGATTTCGAACCCTAAACAACATTTCATATATTTCTATTCACACAGTGCATCCACCGAGACCTTGCTGCCCGTAATATTCTCGTAGCTGAGGACATGACTTGCAAGGTGTCTGATTTCGGCCTTGCTCGAGACGTTATGAACATCAGGGTGTACGAAAGAGGGTCGGATGTAAGCTTTAAAATAACCGACGAGGAAAAAATCTAATCAATCTATATTTCATTCACTATTGTATTAGAACATAATATATTTCATTTTAGAAAAATGCGTACGTCATAACAATATTGGAATCAGTCTTGTACTTGATTTTTTTTTTTTTTCCCCCAAATGTTTGTTTGAAAATCTGTAGGGCCGTTTGCCTCTTCGTTGGATGGCATTGGAGTCTATTCTTGACGATGTGTACACGACAAAGAGTGATGTATGGTCATTTGGTACTCTCCTATGGGAAATTGTAACCCTTGGTAGGTGGTTTGATACACGAATAGATGCTTTGCAATTGTTTAACCATCTCATAGACAAGTAAAATTGTCAATACAATATTTGTGTCACCGGTTTTTACCTATTTTTTAAATCAAGAGCCTACACGACGTGGTTCGATTGTTTAGTCGGAAGATTGGTATAAAGAACACACAACGGACAGCAAATTAGTTTGACCCTCTTCTCTTGAAGATTGGAGAAGTTGGATTGAATGTCAATGCAAAATTATCAAGGATTCAACACCTCAGTGGATTGTGAAAGAACAAGTACAACAACTCAAAGGGGGGCAAACTCACAAATGAAGTTTGTTTCTGTGACTTCCTTCAAAGAAGAAATCAACAATGCTTTTAAATCACTGATTTGTCAGGGACTATGCTACAGTTAAAATTCATCCAATACAAGACATTCAATTTAACACAATCAATAAGGCAATAATACAAATTCGTTCTAGCTTCTTCAGTATAAATCAACGGTTTACAGTGCGAATTGATATCTGACCGACGGCGATTCACCAATGTGAACCTAAGGAATACTAAACAATTATATGCTCTAAGAAAATAACGACAGATCGCAGTTTTGTAGGAGAAACAACATCAATAAATACTGAAAGAGTTAATGACAACACAAATACGGGGTAATATGCAATGCTTCTTAGCTGAGTTTCGCGCTTCAACTAGATCTTGGTAGAGACTCAATCTTGAAAGGCTGACATCAGATGGACTCCGAAGTCTAAGAAGTGTACTCTGACGAGTTCCATAAGTGGAAGGCTTAGTAAAATCACGGTATGCTATAAAATAACAGGTGTTTCAATAAAGCAAATGGATTCTATCAAAACGTATTGAACGCAAAAGAACAACAAGGGTGTAACTAAAATGTAACGCAACTAAATCATATAAAGGCAATAGAGGAATATAAAGTAAAATAGACGGGACTCCTAGAGCTTTTCCGTATTTATACATGACAAACAATAAAAAGAAGGTTTATACAAAATAAAATACTCAAGGAATGTATACATCTTAATGGCATTGTTCGAACAATCAACATGTAATGGTCTAAACTCGTACGGATCCCCAAATCTTGCCCACGTTTTTGCACAGTACGCACTTGCACGTACGGCGGGTTGGGACCGCCGCTTTACAACACACGTGTGCGCAGTTATTTCTGCAGTATAAAAAAAACAAGCCGTCGGACGAGTGCCATCATTTCGTCTCAAAGATGCCGAAGAAGACACAGAATAAGAGGTCGCTGCATCTGCAGCTCAAAAGGCAGCGGATACGGCCAGAGAGGCCCAACAGAAACGGGCCACGGTAGATGAGAGGGCTAGAGAGGAAGAGGGGAGGAAGAGTGAAGAAGAGTCAGATGGTGACGCCAGAGAGTCTGATCATGAGAAGGGTGCTGCGTGTGGACCGGAGAGTGGGTCACAATAAGAACAAAAACATTTTACTAATTTTGTTTGACACATTGAATACATAAAATTGAATTATAAGTTCATCAAATTAAATCATGAATACCATGAGTTCATGTGCTCAAACAACCCGATCTTGCCTTGGTAGGTGGCCCGAAGTGGAGAACTTTAATAGTCCGCCAAATAGATCTAAATACACAATTGTACATTTTACATGTAATATTATCGTACAAACATGTAATCATTAATTTTTTTAATTTCAGAATATGTTAATTGAAAAAAAGGAAACTTATTAATGTGTAAAACTTACTTCACTTTCAGCTGAAGTTCGTCCTATATATACCCCCCCCCCCGACATCGGGAGAAAAGCTCACGTTCATCGCATACGCACGCACTTACAACATGCGAGTGAGTAAGGACACCGTACGTGACCAGCACGTGTAAGTACGGCCTCCGCACGACAACGTGGGAATCGCAAGATTATCGTACGTTGTACGCACGTCGTACGCACGTTGTAAGCATGTACAACTCACTTACCACGTGCGCAACGTACGTTGCACGCAACCACTCACGGCCAGGCGTGGCGTGCGGGCCACGTACTTACACCTTGCGCAAACCGTGCGTTGATGTACTCCCTCCTTGCTCTTGCCACTCCCTCCCACGTTTTCAGAAAAACGTGGCGGACGTGGCCTTCCAAAAACGTACGGACAAAAAACACGCACGGTGGGTTGTGACCGAGGCTTTAGTGTGGAGCACGTGCTTATGTACTCGTACAAGTGACCGTTGGAAAAGAAAAAAAAGACTCGCAGAGTCAGTGCGCTGTGCGCACGTTGGCTGTAGAGGGCACGCACGTCACCCGTACTGGGTGTGAATCCGTACGGGTGACGCAGAGAAAGTTCCTCATGCACTAAAAGTGCTACGTCGTGTCTGCGTGCTCCCAAATCCGTACTGAGGCGGTACTCGGCACGTACGGATCCCCAAATCTTGCCCACGTTTTTGCACGTAGACAGCACGCACTTGCACGTACGGCGGGTTGGGACCGCCGCTTAAAGTGGCAAGCAAAGAAAAATGTCAACGCAACGCAACGCGGGGACGAAGGCTCACATACAGATGCTTGGGTTAGATGGGACTTGGGAGGGAAATGGCTCAAGGTGGGACAGGGGACGGGGGAATGGCAAACAAATTAACGGGATTGGCTGGGATATAATAGGCCCACAGGGAAGGGGGAAAAGGGACTTATAAACGATACGGGATAAGAAAGTAATAAACTAGACGTGGAAAAAAAAATGAAACGGAAAATAATCGGGACTTGAAAAACTGGAAGAGGGACCCGCGCGGCTAAACTTGAAAATATGGATGGGGAGATCGACTAATAATGAAACACGGAAAAAAGGGCAGGTGGATACGATTTCACAAAAGCACGGTGATTTGTAATGTGCCCCCGCCCTCCACTTATACCCCACCCATCACAACGCTACATTTGCGGCATTTTATACACAATAAATTCTAGCGGGGTGCCGCGCGAAGCTGAACAGAACGTACATTAATCCAAGAGGCCGAACCAAAAGAAACGGGTGTAATTTCACAATTAGAAATTGTAGGCCTACGCTTTGTTTGTTTTGAAAGTTGTATCCTCCAATCAAAATGGAGATGGTATTTAAAAAAAAATTGTGAAAACATCGCGGAAAGATGTAATGTTCCATTCAACTCGGCTCCGCCTCGTTGAATAGAACATTCCATCTTTCAACTCATGAACATATTCGCACCATTGCACTCATAAACATTCATTATTTATATAATATCATAATATGCAATTTATAACAGAGTCCGACACTGGTTTAGTCAATATTTTCACCCAATACGTTTGGCTCAACAGCAGCTGTCAAAGCAAGTTGTTATGCCCCAAAACTTTAATATAAGCGTTATTGTCGTAACGTTTGTCAGATTGTGTAGCCTACTTCAATAGCGGACTGTTTTTCCTGCTTGGACTTATTCACTGCAGATTATCGGTTATATCTCATAAAACGCGACCACGTCCTTTTGAAATGAACTTTGACAATTTTTATTGTAAAAACCGAAGGTAGGCATACACTTTGCCTTTATAAACTGCTCACAAAAAGTAAGGAAACTTTTTTCATTCCAGTAAATTTGTTATTATTTAATACTCTCTGTGTATATGGTATATATCAATGCAAAGCTGAACTGTACCTCTTTAAAATGATACCACATTTGCAATGATTACATGTTGCTGGACTTGGCTACACGTATAACAATGAGGCAAAGTCACAAATCAATTGTGGCAAAATTACCGTTGTCTGTGAATGGTCAATAGGTAATGATCAATAATCAAACTGATCAAGCTTTTCGGAACCATTATTGGTCTACACAATGATTTGCACCAGTGAGCTCATCGAACACAATTTACCCTCATCTCTTGCAAAACACCTTGTTTGATGGGTATTTGCAAGACGATATTCTACAGCCGAATGCAGTCCCATACTTGCAGACTCTTGGACCAAATGCCATCTTTCAAGATGACAACGCTCGCCCCATTGAGCCCTACTGGTGACTGACTTCCTGAAAAATGTTGGGGTGCACCGGATGGATCGGCCCACTAACAGTCCAGACCTGAATCCCATGGAACATCCTGTGGGACCAGCTGTCCGCGCCAGAACCACCAACACATCAACTGTGGCTGACCTAACAAGGTTCCTTAATGAAGAATGGAACGCCATCCCTCATCATCAGCGTATCACAAGACTTGTGTGCAGCATGAGAAGAAGGTGCCAGGCTGTCATCAACGCCTTCGGATCATCCACTCGTTACTGAACTTTTTGTATCAATAAAGTGTATTAAGATCAGTAAGTTGTCTTGCTCTATACCAAACTTCTTGTCTCAATTAAGTGGATTAAGATCAGTAAGTTGTCTTGCTTGTTTGAATTACAGTGTCAATTTGATTGTTCACACAGTAACACAAAATTGCTAATTTTGGCACATTTGATTTGTGACTTTGTTTCATTCTCATTAACGTGGTCAAGTCCAGCAACATGTAATCATTTCAATTGTGGTGTCATTTTAAAGAGGAACAGTTCAGCTTTGCAATGATATATACCGTATACAAAAAGAGTATTAACTAATAACAAATATACTGGGTTGAAAAAGTTTCCTTACTTTTTTATAGGCATTTCCATAACCGGCGTTGATTTTGTGTACAGGTGCCCGACCGTATCCCGCCATGAGTGCCAAGACGATGATCAAAGAGCTTCAGAATGGATACCGTATGCCTAAACCAAACCATTGTCAGGATGAATTGTAAGTTAACATGATTATCTTTCAGATCACGTTCCATTCCTTTTTGATATACTTAACATCCACAATACCTAACACAAGTATAAGTTTCAAAAGCTATGCCAAAAGCACGATATTCCGTGATGAAACTTAGAATGGGATGGGATATACGCCAGAATAATATTTTGACGGAAGACATAAACGGGTATCATTAGAGGCATTAAACTTTTCAGTCTTTTCCTTTTTCTAAAGTGCTATATGGAAAACTGAACAATTATTACACAGTCCATTTCCTCTGTTTTAACTTTTACGGGGTATTCTTTTAAATTAAAGGTATCAAGTTATGCTGAAATGCTGGAAAGAAGATCCCGATGTGCGACCTCCGTTTAGGATCATTTCCCATACTCTGAATAAACTGGCAGCCACACGAAAGGTAATAAACGTATTACAATATGGTCGTAGCCGATAATGTTTTTCAAAGGTAGGCCTACAGATGAACAATGGCAGAAAAACAAGGCATCCTGTTTCTGATAAAATGTACACATGCAGATCTTTATTACAGGTGATGTTTATAGGCATAATTGGTACATAAGGAGTAAATAAGAGTTTTCTCACTTGCTGTTGAATTTTAATCTACCAACACTTTGCAAACGTTCATACCACTGTATTTACTTCCCGTCTTACGTTCACATTACGAGACGGAAGACATTGAAAGTCAGTTAACTGGCACAACCATTATAACAAACGTATTATATATTTTGTCTGTGATGTTTACAATCCAGGACTGCATCTCCATCAAAGTCTACGAAGAGACAGTTTATGAGGTCACAATCTCAGAAGATCAATCCGAAAAAGTGTAGTTAGATGTTTGTCTGTCAAGTTATAAGCCGTAAGTTTTAAGACATTTTGACAAAACTGTAATTAAGTAGATTCAAACGCAAATTATTTTTATACCAAAGGGTATTTTTGCATGGAAAAGTAATAACAACGTTACATAAGAGCTACAAACGTTAGTTTCTATAGCGCTATTAAACTAGAATGACAAAACGATGGGTTTAAGTATTGATTTAAAAGTCTCCCAAAATGAAGGTGCTCGCCTTCGGCTCGGGCCTTTCGACCCTGCCTGTTTTAAACGGCCGTGAAAGAACTAGTAGCTACCCTTTTATTCCCTTAATTAAGTTTTATTCTGCATGACCTCATTTCTATAAAACTTTAAGATTCATATTTAAATGGTTGAAGTCTCGAGGTGTATGTACGCTAAAAAGAATTGTATTGCTTTGTTCAGGAATCTTGCAATTTTTAAGTTGGAATTATTGCTACTAGAGGACGCTGTGTACATTGAAGTCCTTTTGGGGTAGGGTACTGTTGTCTGATAATTGGTTCAATTCAATTTAAAAATATCATTATAAACTTTGGTTCAAGAAATTTAATATTTGAAAAAATTAAGACATTTTTAAGATGCATGTTTTCGTATGGCAACACATGTGTTGATGACGTACCTGTTTTGTTTTAAAATGTTCACGAAGGAAATGAAATTTAATGCACTTCAACCATGCCAAAATTCCACTTAGGCTACTTAAATTTCTGAAAATTGTTCAACATCGATATTTTAATTTTGTAACAACTTTTGTACAAAGTAAGTTTAGATTTTACAGTAGGCCTACTGCTGAGACTAATCCAATATCATGGTACCATGCCTGGACAATGATGTTCTGTTGAAACGGCAAGGGCCTGAAGATTTTCCGTATGGGAACTACGAGTATATATCATAAGAATGGATATTTGATTTGAAGTAAACGTAGAGAAAGAGTTAAATTAAACAGGTAAAATATTTTGATTGCATCTATACCTAAATTTACTTAAGTTAGAAGAACACGCGGATCGAGTTGAAAAGTGGTGTTTGAAAGTGTTTGAAACCGTGTTAGTTCTTGACGTAAAAGGAAAACCGCACATTCAAGGCATGTTTGTGTGTATCATTATACATTTCACTAATTTATCTAACCATGCATTTCATAACAAACGGATTCAAACGCTTTTTTCAAGACCAACTCGCCCGATCCAAGCCATAGTGTCCTTTTAAGTTAAAGTCACTGAGTTTGAGAAGTTTCCGTTGTTCAAAAAGTGGCACTGAATTACTACCACGCAGCATTAGAAATGATGCAAACAGGCCGTTTTTGTACAATTTGTCTCTTCACCGAGGTGAAGAGTGCAATCGTTATGGCAGGACAAAAGAATTACAGATTGTTAACAAGATATTCCTCGATAGGAAAAACTTAAAGCGATTCATTTCTTTTTTTATGTTTACTACATTATGCTGTACCGATATGAGTTTTCCAAGAAATGTTCAAACCTAAGAATTTAGTCTTTTTCACTTGTTTTAACAAATTACAGTAGCAAAGGAAATAAATTGGTATATTTATTATATTGATTTGCACAAAATATAACAAAAAAACTAACATTTTTTTTACACAGTAATACATAATTTGTAGCTTCTTGGATAAAAACCAAGTACTTATTTTTCCAATTCCTATAAGTTCTCCGAATCGCTGCATCTACATCATTCTGACTGTACAATAAACCCGTGTCGTCTGCATGAATCAAGCAAACCGAAATTAAATCATGCGTTACATAATTACGTCATTTGTGTAAAATAATAATAGAAAGTAAGGGGACCCGTAGCACAGAACCTATAAATGGAAATCCCAGAGAAACAGTTTGCTCAATAGAACTGAAACACATACGAAATAAATTTGTTTTATGTTAATAGACTCATTGCGCTACCAGTGTTTACATGTGATCACGTAACCTATAGTGGATTATGGAAAAAAAGCCACACAGAAAAGACATGGGAAAACTCGTACCGATGGACCATAATCGGCTGTATTTTCGATAATTAACACTTTTAACTAAAAATGAATTGTTTTAAATAAAATTAAATGTTGTGACATTGATTTAAATCAATTTGCTGTTTGATATTTCCGGTATTTTACTCAGAAAAGAGGTTTCTTTGAAGAGATGGTTAGACTAGCTCCATGGTCTACGTAAATTACTGAGGTTTGGGCGAGCACGCGCCGTGGATATTGATGAACGAGTCAGAGGCTATTCAACGGATACCGTAGTGTTCTAATTTACAAAACAAAATGTTAGTCACGATGAACTGTGTCAAAAGCCTCGGATATTCACCAACAGAGAAGTTCTCATCTAGCTTGCGATATTGTTAACTACCAAGGGGAAAAATATGTGCTTGGCCGGTTTTAAACAGTCTGGATGCGATAATTACCTGAGCCGGAGGCAAGGGTAATTATCAGCATCCAGTTGGCCATGTTTTTATCAGCCGTTTAAACACACCCGCGTGACATAGGCTACTCTCAACCAATCGGAATAAATAAACTGTCTTATGTATTTATGAAAATAACTTTCGTCTCAGTCATCTTGAGACGGAAATTATTGTAGCATGTAAAAACGTATTTTCGTGACATTGTTTTACTCATTTCTCAAAAACTGCAGCACCTCAGCAACTAATATTTTAAAGTAGGCTTTCTACTATCATTATCTTCAAACGGTGTAAGTTTGATTCAAATCTGTGGACATTGTATTGTGTTACAAAAATTACCTAAATCCTTTATGGGCAGTGAACACGATTGGTAAATACTCAAATTAATTGTTAGCATAAAACCTTACTTGGTGATTGGGAGAGATTGATAGTATAAAACATTGTTAGAAACGGCTTCCTCTGAAGTAACGCAGTTTTCGAGAAAGAAGTAAATTTTCGAATTTGATTTCGAGACCTCAGAATTAGAATTTCAGGTCTCGAAATCAAGCATCTGCTCGTGTGACAAAGGGTTTTTTCTTCCATTTTTTTCTCGCAACTTCGATGACAGATTGAGCTCACATTTTCACAGGTTTGTTATTTTATGCACATGTTGAGATACACCAAGTGAGAAGCTGGTCTTTGACAATTACCAATAGTGTATTTAAGGAACATTACAGAATTGCCCCCCCCCCTACTTTTCATTGGTTTTATTATCATTTATCAATCAAAGAAAATGACAGCTCGCTTGAAGAAAATGACAGCTCGATGAAAAGGACCGATTGGTCAATGCAACAAACTTAAAGCTTTTTTCCCTTACAATATCTTATTTACTATTGACAATGCCTTAGTTTTACCTTAAATTAGTTATGGCATCTTGGCGTAAATGTGGAATAGGTAAAACTGATAGAATTATTACCCTTCAAAAAGGGCACTTAGAATTATCAACCATGTTGATTACCGGGCTAACAGCAATCCTTCATTTCATAAACACAAAACACTTAAAGTCGATGACATTGATCTTTTACAGCTTGGGACCTTCGTGCATCAGCTTCACAACTGCCTAACACTATATTATGGTCAATGTTCAGCAAAAGTCTAGATATCCACTCACACTTCGCGCTTACGATCACGATTCCCCGCTTACATATTATTACAAGCGCCGAATTTCTGCGCTAGCCTTGTAAAAATTGTAAGCGTAGAATGAAAAGTAACGCGGAGTTCGCACGCGCAGAACCAAAAATTCGCCGCTTACCCGTGAAATACGCTTGCCGTAAGCACAGAATTCCCTGCTTCCGTAAGCGCCGATTCTGTGCTTACGGTAAGCAGAGCCATGGAATTGGGCCCTGCCAGTCTACTGATTTTCATCATCCATAATGCTCGTACCACACTAACTCAAAAAAGTGTCAAGCATGAAGGGCCTAAGCTGTGGAATTCCTTGGATACCAGCCCTTTGAAAAAAATATAGAGTTTATTCTTATTTAAGCGGAAACTTAAAACTCAATTCATCAGCAAATATTTATAAGCAGACTTCTTTATTCCAACCTCGAGTTTACTTTATATACTTGCTATGCCAATATCTAAATTGTAATTTAGTTGTAATAGTGTTTTCACAATGTTGTATTGTTCTTTGTTTTGTTATGGTACGAGTGGGGTCTCTATATACTCGACAAGCTGATGCTTCTTGGAGACCTCCATCCTCACAAAAAATCCTATTGTACTTACGTTTTCTTTAATCATTATAATATAATGTAAATTATATCGCTTTTCTTTGTGTGTGGTAAAAATAAAAGAAATGAATGAATGAATGCATGAATGAATGAATTTCTGAATTTTGGCGTTCTATATACTATTATCTCGCGACTTCATGACGTCACTGAGTAGTTTCCTCATCCCATCATTGAATACAAGAAGTAGAATTCGTGATTATTGTGTTTGTTTTTCATTTGTCCACATGAGGTATAAATAGAATAAAAATGGACTTTCTGATGTAAGAATGGAGGAAGAAAGTGTATTTCTTCCGTCAGATTACTCCTGGTACTCCTCTATGAAGCGGTCTTAGCAATCGGTTCTTAAAGACCGTGGACACTATTGGTATTTGTCAAAGAACAGTCTTCTCACTCGGTGTATCTCAACAAATGCATACAATAACAAACCTGTGAAAATTGTTTTTAACAAGGAGGTAGGTATTGGAAGTCACATGATTTCGAGGGTGAGCGGCGGATGAGCTTTCCAACAGTTTCTTCCGATTCCGGTTCGAAAAGTTAAAGTACCGATGTATAATGGGTATCATGGACAGATACTGCAACTGATGATATCTGACCATCAAGCTCCAACTTGATGCGCGTAACTTTGGTTTCGAAGTGAAGTCTGGAGAAGAACGTGGAAACAAGGTTCTTGTTTACTTGATTTAGTTGGAAATCACAGAGTATTCGTCTGTTTACTTTTTGGTTGGTGTTAGGCTTAACATGTGCAAATTTGTTGTAGGCCCATAAAAAAAATATGATTTTGAGATGCATCCTGTTCCCTTTTAAGGTCGGAAAGTGATGGTGGCCGCCATAATATTTATAACAGCATGGACCATAACAATCCGACAATAAATCTCAAGTTTATTTTCTATAATGTGTGTACCATCACGACAAATCTCAAAAAGAAAAAGCTGCCACGTACACTTATGTTATAATATAGTCGGTTACCAATGATACGTACTACAGGATGAAACATGGCATGATTGGCAACTCAATTTGTAAAGTTCATTATACAAATTTATTGTGAGATTTTGCCTCTCACATCCAGTGTACATAACAAATTGTTTATAATCACCACAATTTACCTCCACGTGCTAAATCTATATATTTATTACATGTACATGCTGCACTTGCTTGTATGCCGCCATTTTCGTGTTACAATGAAGACCTATTACAAAAACTGAGAGTTTGGCAGGACATTGGTCTGATAAACTCTACGAAGTTTTGTAGATGATTCATTTCTGTTCCACTTGTCATGAGGTAAATTTGAAATAAAGTTAGTGGATTAATATGTTCAGATTCCTTCTATACTTATACAAATGCTTGTAATAGTGCTTGAAAAAAGATACCTCAGGCAGAACTCAAAGTCAAGTCAAGTGAAATAATCGTAGTATAATCTTTTGAGGGCCCTTTTGAACATTTAAAAAATACTTTTGCATAAATACATAACTATTTTCTGATCAAAGGTGAAGGTTTGCAAATGTATTTTTTTTCTGCGTATTATGACACAAGGGAGTTTACAAAAATGATCTACTATTAATACAAACAAAAATGTTATAAAGATTCGTTTTAGCTATAAAGGTATGGTTTTATAATAATAGACAACTAAACTGCGCCAATAAAGTATCTAAACACTTACAAATGGTCAGATATATCGGAACCTGAAACAGTATGCCAAAAAATAAATTATTCATTTCGAGTCACCGTTAATTTCTGCACATTTTGACACATCTTGTGTTGCGCTACGATGTTTTTTGGTGGATTTACGGACACTTGAGTGGCTTAAGGTCGAATTTCAAAAGTTGCAAAAGCCCCTATTCAAGCTAAATCGTTGTATTGTGACGAGTAAGATCGGCGTTTCTTTTGCTCGCCTTTTATAAATGATGTTTTTTTGGTCGCGTTTTGGATAAATCGGTTGCGATGAACATACTCACCAATAATTGTCAGTAACCAAGCAAAGGGGTCAAAGATGGGAGGCATACAACAATTAAAGACAGGGAAAGGTGTTTCAAGATAACAGGAAAGATGGCTCAAACGACCAAACAGCAAAGAGGACGGATCGATGGTTTGATAGAAGCCGGTACGTCGATGCGAGCTGCAGCTCATCAGGTAAAAACGTCACCAGCGACGGTCAGTAAATGGTGGAATCGCTACCAAGCTCAGGGAAATATGGACGACCTGCCAAGGAGTGGCCGTCCGGGGGTGACTTCTGCAGCAGAAGAAGAAAGTGAACAAGTCCATAAAGCCTGACACCACTCTCGAGGGGTTTGCGACGCATCCTGATCAGGAAATGGCAGGGGATTGACCAGGGACAGATCAGAGGTCTCATTGAGAGTATGAGGACAGGATAACAGCAGTTTTACTTTTAGAGTTAAAGATACGGCAATTAATTTCATGGTCATGTAAACGAAACGAGTTTGTGTCTTTTGTCTTGATTTTGTCTGAGTGTGATGCTTATGTGAGTTCCCTTTTGGAATTGGGGTGAATAGAGGCTTTTGCAACTTTTGAAATTCGACCTTAAGCCACTGAAGTGTCCATAAATCCACCAAACAACATCGTAGCGCAACACAAGATGTGTCAAAACGTGCAGAAATTAACGGTGAATAGAAACGAACAATTAAATTTTTGTATACTATTTCAGGTTCCGATAAATCTGACCATGTGTAAGTGTTTAGATACTTTATTGGCGCAGTTTACATGTAACAACTGATATACATGTAACAACTGATAAAGATTAGATTTGTCAAAGTGAATACGCCAGAAAGGATAAAAACAATTTTTGAATTGGCAAATTGAAGCCCACCTCCAAATTGTAGGTGCAAATAATAAATCACTAATAAAAAATAAAAAAAACTCGAACCCTATCAATAAATAATATAGGGCTGAATACAGCACTCACCTGAACAAATCGCAACATAATTTTTGTAAAGATTTTATGATTATGCAAACTAGGCACCAATTTAGTTTTGTGCAAATTAGTTAACCTTCCAAGATTTTTTTCAGGTGTCACCCATAGATATAGAATAAGTAACTACTCGGCCGCGCGTACATACGCAGGTTCTGGCATGGGGGCCGCCACGGCCTATCTCCCATGGTCATTTTCTGTGCGTTGCCGTCAGCACGTGACTTTTTGCCGTCAGCACGTGACATTTAGCGCGTCATAGGCCTATCTCCCGTGTTCATTTTCTGCGCGTCGCCTTTCGAACGTGAATTATTTTTCCGCGTCCATCATGGCGAATTAAAACTTTTTCTACACAGGCAATGGCGTGTATGTACGCGCGGCCGA
This sequence comes from Asterias rubens, assembly GCF_902459465.1. Lineage (NCBI taxonomy): Eukaryota > Metazoa > Echinodermata > Asteroidea > Forcipulatida > Asteriidae > Asterias > Asterias rubens. Next base: position 10,917,383 of record NC_047078.1, on the reverse strand, counting down.
TCTAAATATCTTCTTAATAATTATCTTCTCTATGACCAAAATCTACCAACTTAAGTTTGGTGCTTTTGAACCAGTCGGTCACGGTCTCGTCAAAATTTGAACCTAAGCTGAAACCTGGGCCCAATTTCATAGCGCTGCTTAACGGTAAGCAAATTTGCGTGCTTACTGTAGCAGAAAAGTTTGCTTAAGCCTTAGCGTATTTCACAGGTTAGCAGAAAAATGGGCGGCCATATTGCGTGTTTATCGTGGATTTGCATTGTGACGTCATTTATTTTGCCAATTTCATAGAGCTGCTAAGCACAAAAATTTGCCTAGCATGGAATTTTGGTCTCGATAAAAACAGGATTACCAACAAAAATGTTATTTGTTGCATATTGCTTGTTACACTAGTAATCAGCTGTTGTTTGCTTATCCCAAAAAATCACATGGAAATTTGGTTGGTAATCCTGTTGTTTATATCAAGGAAAAAAATTCATGCTAAGCAATTTTTCGTGCTAAGCAGCTCTATGAAATTGGGCCCAGGTGGTTAGCACGCTATTTCGTGTGCTTACGGTTAGCAGCGCTATGAAATAGCACAAAATCGGCCGCTAAGCAGCGCTATGAAATTGGGCCCTGACTTTAAATGGGTGCGTTCGTTTAGCTTCCCTGGGTCGACCCCGGTGTGTGGCGTTTTTTTTTCCAGGACGAACGTGGGTAATTATCTGCACACGTTCGTCCTGGAAAAAGAAAACGCCACAAACCGGGGTCGACCCAGGGAAGCTAAACGAACGCACCCATTTAAAGTCAGGGCCCATATTTCTATGCACTGCACACGTGACGTACTTCCTGAACAAGAATCTGTGCAAGCGATTAGCCCATCCCAGCGGTCCTGGATAGACTGGCCGCTGGGGCCGAGCGAAACGAACAGGCTCCGTTCGCTCTGTCCCAGGGGGGGGGGGGGGGGGGGGGGGGACGGGCTTCACTTGGTACATACGTAACCGGTATGTACATGGGATGCACTGTGTGACGCTATGGGCGGCCATTGGGGCAAAAAAGACAACAATTTTTTTAAATAAAAGACATACACCAGGGCTGTAATTCTTTTGATTTGATCAGTAGAAATTATTTGATTTACGTTTTTTTTTAATCCTTATTTATTTTGTAAACTTGAAAGCTTTTTACTTTCATGTTTTATCTTGCTGATTAATATTGTAAAAAATGGACCAATTTGAATAAAATAATATTATATTCATAACTTGTGTATTATTCTTTCAAGCAGTTTTGTTTTTCTTGAATTTAATTGTAGTTGGTGTAATGTCTTTTATTTTAAAATTTTGTTTTTATTTTAAAGTTTGTCTTTTAATTTGTTTTTTATTAAAGTTATTCTGTGTGTCATACTTTTGTTTTTAAACTAAAACATTATTTGCGAGTAAATTATGTTATTATTATTATTATTATTATTATTATTATTTTAAAGTTTGTCTTTTTTGCCCCAATGGCCGCCCATATGACGCAGCATCAGCACTGCAGCAGCCAGCCAACTAGCTAGCTCCTCTCGCTCGTGTCTCGCGCTCAGGCGAACCATGGGCGGGCGGCACAGCGGCACAACAGAGGACAGCCACATTTTGTAATAGGCTAGAAGAATAAAGGTTCTTTGAGGTGGTTTCGCATTGTTGTGAGGTGTATCACTACTGGGTAATTGACTCAAAAATGGAAGTCTCCAAGCTTTACAGGGATCTTCAAAGGAGCCAGCATTGTTCATCGTCATGCACGTCATATGTCTGCATGTTATTATTACTTCTGACTACAATAATTTCGGGTGAGTAGGCTACAGTACTGTACTATCTGCAGTATAGATGGTATACAATGTACATTGTACATGATGTTTCTCACATAACAAGTCAGAAGTCGTTGATTACCAATTTGTTTTAAACAACAACAGTAAATTTTCAAGAATTCTGTTTTTGATTAGTTTTCGACTACTACTAATTTTTATTTATATTATATAAAATAAACTGTTTTAATTTGTAGTTGTAATTATGTATGGTGGTGTTAACTTATTGTTTTTTTTTTGCCGTTTTCCCGAGCTTTATATAAAGTTTAGTTAGGTTTTTTTTCCAGAAGACGATCAGAGCATATTGATCGAAACATCGAGTTAAACCAACCGTTCTTCTCAGAACCACACCAACTCATCAGAGTTAGTCATTAATGGTGTTACCGCAAACCTTTCCATAATGATTTCCACCATGCAAAGTTTCAAATCCTACTCATTTTATTAATGTTTGAGCATACATGTATAACCTACATCATGTACGACAGGAAACTTTATTTTTAGCATGGTTATTTAAGCCTGACGAAAATACAGACCATGAAAAACATGAGTAGGGTAAACAGCATGGGTTCTGTCACTGGTGGAGCTTGCACAGTCTCAGGGTAAACGGGAATCAAAGTTGAGGGTCGACAACAGTACATTGTATGACCTTACGATACAGTTGTAACTTTTTAAACACATTATAAAAATTTGATTTGAACATGATCGGGATAATTCTTGTTGGCTCAAGGCCCTTTTTTGCTGAGCCACATGCAAAAATGATATTATTAGTATATTAGATATAAATGTGAACATTTCACTTCAAAAGGTATTAGCGTTTTTAAAGATTACTTTATAAATTAATGCGCCGGCCGGTCACCCGCGGGATATTAGTGGAAACCTTACCAATTTTGCATTAAAAAAAACTTGTCGGTTATACCCTCGCCCGCGAGCCCAGCCCATACAAAACCACCAACCCCCACCCTGGGGGAGGCTCATGTACCACGTTAGTACAGTTGCCCCCTCGCCCCCCTCTTCTCCGCCCCTGTGTTGAGCCCCTTGCCTTCACGGTTGACCGTCCACTTGTCTTGGTCCTAAGTTAAGTTGTCTGACAGTTGAAAAAACGTCCGGGAGTTAAAGGGAGTTGTTTCTCAAAATATTTGTTTTACATACCACTTAATTTTATTGGCATTAAGAACATGTTTAAAACACAGTAGTAACTACTCAAAGTGCACTCTACCTTTAACATAGTCTGTTATTTTTGTTTTCAGATACATATGGGCAAAGTGTTACAGTGACCATGGAAAATGCCAAAAGCGATGTTGCAACAAACACTGCAACAATGGTGTGTAAGTTTGGAATTGATGACCCTTCCTATACGTTTAGCAATCTTTTGTGGAGCAAGGGAACTACGACACTCGCACATTTTCTTGGTGGATCTGCAGACCCAAATTACTTGAACTATTGTCAAACTTTAAGTCCCAGTCCCTGCACAATAACAAGGGATAGCAGTAGAAGCGACCTTGTCCTTTCACCTGTTGTTATGGCTCGGGATGATGGCAGTGACTACGAGTGCCAAGTGACCTACACTTTGGTTGCAGATAATAAGCTTAATCAAGCGGTTGCATCATTAGTAGTTATTGGTAGGTAACAAAATTAGAAGTGTTTACCCTTAAAGTCACATGGAAGTGGTATTTTTTCAAAATAAAGCTTTTGTCACTAATATATGTGTTTTGATGAGTGGAATGTGAACAAAAAGTTAACTAAGGTTTTAAAAATTAGCTGTTCTAGACGTAATTAGAGGCAGACTTTGCCTGCAATGCGTAGAGTAAACACACTTGCAAAGTACATGTGTACGGTCCAAGTCGTGAGTTTTTTGCATTTTTCCGGCAATGCCGACCAGGTGTATTGCTGCTGAGTGCTGGTTGCAGAAAAACACCTCTTTTTAAACGTACAAACTCACGATCTGGACCGTACATGTAATTTGCATTGCAGGCAAAGTCTGCCTCGATTGACGTCACAAAAGGGGTAGGCGGAGTCTGCCCCCAAACAACTTTATATATTTTTTAAACATATAAATCGTGACAAACAATTACAAAAAAAAATTGTTTTATTATACACATAAGCATATACTCTTATGTTTGAAAGAAAAAAAATTCTATTTCCAGGTGACTTTTGCCGCGTGTAGATTCTTTACACTAAGCTTCAATAAACAATGGGAACCTCTTAAATACGTATCTTCAAAAATCTAATGGCATTTAACAAAATGATGTAATAGGGATAAAATTACAGAGAACAAAACAACTTAAGCAGAGCATGCAGAGCATGCAGAGCAAACACAACCTTGCACTATTCACCTGTCACAACATACACTGGTGATTGTACATGTACATGTACATGTACAATGTACATGTACAATACTGTACTGTACTGTACTGTACTGTACTGTACTGTACTGTACTGTACTGTACTGTACTGTACTGTACTGTACTGTACTGTACTGTACTGTACTGTACACTGTATTACTACATGATGTTAGTACATATAGATGATCTTTCTTAGTGACAGTCTTATAAAATTAAGCCAAGGGAAAGTGGTTCATTGCATATTTTTTGTATAGACTTTTCACTAATTTTTTTTACACACTACAGTACCAACAAGCAACATGACCATGATAAATGGAAGCTCATTGGATTCATTTAATGATGGTGATGAAGTAGACCTAAGCCTTGATGTGACCAGTCACATCTTTCAGTGCGAAGTTCCTGGCATCAACCCACAAGCAACATTCACCTGGACAGTTGGTGGTAACCAGTTGTCATCAGACATTACAGAAAATCATGTTGTTGACTCGGGCACTGGCTTGACAACGAGTACAAGTAAAGCCACACTGAAACCAGACCCAAGTTACAATGGTAAAGACCTCATTTGCGAAGCAAAGAACTATGAAGGTGATCCTGGGGTTACGTTTCGCTTGAGTCTCAAAGTGGCAGGTAAGTACAGATTGGATAATTTGATTTTAAGCATACTATCAACACTTATAATATTTTTGGTAAGGAGTCAGTCAGGTCGGCATACTGGTACCTTGTCTCGCTTCTACCTCTGTGACCTCGGTTCGAATCCCACCTGGGCACTGTGTGGATTTGGTTTTCAGTCCCTACCGGACTGCGTGGGTTTGTACCTGGAATAATGCTTTGGGCTTTTCCTCCCAAAATGTGGGCCCACATCTAACGTGTCTAAAAATGAAACTTCCACCATTGTCTTTTTCATGGGGTTCTTACAATGTAGCTAGTACAATCATGGAGGAAGGAAGAGAAGGAGTTCGAACGAAGGGACTTCAAAAGTCGAACCCATGGTACCACGGTCGCTTAACGACACCTCGTAATCACCCACATACCTTACACAAACAATGGGCGACCTGGCGTATGTGAGTTTGCACTGTGTTCTTCGCGGAACTATGGCGCTGTATGTCGTATGGATATAATACAGAAAAAACAGTTTTTGGAGACCTGATAAAATTTGTGGCCACTCGTGGCCACCAAAACGAAAAACACAATCGATTACCAACCACCCTCGTGTGCTAATACCCAAATTTTGAACCATCGCTAGTGACCGGAAAGTCGCAAAAAATGTAAAAATATGCTATGATATTTCCATGTAAACACCACAAACTGGTAATGAAGAAGTGTACATTATTCACAATTCTTGTATCCAATGATTCAACTTTACACGAAGGCAATAGTGACGAGTGGCGGTACCACGCCTTATGTACAAAGAGATCTAATCGTGCTCACTAATTGGCCGTCATGCAGGAGGTCCTCCTATCTTTTTCCACTGGTCAGACGGGCATTGTTAGGGTTTTCTTTTGTTACTCTGCCGTTTGGCGGGTCGTTCGAACTCCTTCTCTTCCTTCCTCCATGGTACAATGCACAGTGATTACCGGTAAGTTTGCTTTTCTAATAACCATTGGCTTCAAAACAGGATTTTTGAAATGAAATTAAAAAGTAAGAACTCTATCAGCCAGTTCTTCTCGAAACCCCTAGAGATTTTACACCAATGGATGCAACTCAAATGTTATTTTGATCTTGTTGTCTTTGGAAGATGCAAATTGTTATTATTATTATTATTATTGTTTCCATGCAAAACATCAAAGAGCAAGTTTGAGTGTGCAAAATGGTTAACTAGACATGCTAAAGGTTGACGATTATGCCGTAGAGCACTGTAGGTACGCTCATGTATAAGAAGATAGACAGTGATGGTTACATGTACGTTGTTACATTGGTTACAGCGTACTTGATTGTTCATAATCTTCACAAACAGATCCTTGTAAGGTTGTAACGTGTATGAATGGTGGAACATGCACCATTGATCCCAATGACCCAAGCATGCCGATGTGTGAGTGTCCTGGTGGTTATAAAGGGGAACTTTGTGGAACAGGTAAGACTTTAAATCTTTTAAAATGTACAAAACTTTTCTGTGTCCACAGGCCTAAACTCTAAAAATGACACGCTTTTAAGATGCTAAAAATCAGAATGAATCTCTGACAGAAACTTTTAGGTAACCAAACAACACGAACAAGGGTTTGCATTTTCGTGGCTTACATGGAATTTCCCTTTTAGTGCATAAATTGTGCATTTTCCAACAAACTAGAGATGAACTGTTCATTTTGGGTTTTCTTTCAGCATAATTAAAAAAAAAAATCACGTTGTATCGACATACATGAATGATGTGATTTTGATTGCGATTGTGAACGTTTGTGCATTCTATGTCAGAGGTTATGATAATTATTCTTTGTTACTCCATATTGTACAATATTGCCCTACTCTGAGATTCATCACTGTGTTAACATGTACTTGATCGGGCAAGGATGATCATAGGATGATCTGATCCCGCTTGGGACATCAAGCCTTCTGTTAGGCTTATAGCGCCTGCCATCAGCTTATGTGAAAGGCCAACTGTAGAAGGTTTATTGTAATAAGTGCGGTTGATGCATGTACCTGAGGTGATTACAAATGACTTTTGTTCACAGTTGCCATGTTGTTGGTTACCATCGTCTAAGTTAAAGCAACCTGCTGTCTAAATTGTAAAATGAGTTCTCAAAATAAAGTGCGCCTTTAACTTCTGCAGTCCTGTTTGTAGACATCATGGAGCGTGTATGTTAGTAAATATTTTAAGGTTTATCAATCGTTGATTCAGATTAAGAAGTGAATGTGATGGCTTCTAGCTGTAGACAATGTGTTTGTTTTCTCCTTGTAAAGTGATTGTCATCAAATTTGTAAGAAACGACTGAATATAATTTACTTGTTACAATGTAGGTATTTTATCCATTTGTTATTGGCAATATTGTTTCAGGTTTGTTGAAACAATCACAGTGGAATTGTCCAGTAGTGAGTTTACTGGCATTAGGCGCTAAATTACTGGCCTCAAGTCTGTGGTCCAAAGTGAATTTGGAGCCCCGTCTTGTTTGATTGATATTTTTGCTAAAATACAAATGTACTGTATACAAAATTACAAATGCACTGTAAACAAAATTAGGCCTCACACTTCAATGTACTTTGAATACTACAAACTAAGTCGTAATACTGTTTGTACGAATCGTCTCGCGTGTATGCCTTCTCGTTCTTTTAACATGTTTAAAAAAGGGGATTTTAAAACAGTGTAATGAATATGTGGCCATGGTAGTGTCAAACAATGGGAATCAGTGAAGGGAAGAGTTAATGACAAAATACAGTATGTTTAAAATGCATTACAGTAAGTAGGCCTACATGATGTAACGTGTACGATGTGCATACATATGAGTACACATTTATAATGTACATTGTATGGGACACTGCACTGATGTGCAAACATACGATACGATAAAGGGTCACTTTGTACATTTGAGTTAGAAAGTATTTTCCCAGAGAATTTATTAAGTTTGGAAGTTACATAGATGGAGAACTTCAGGATGACTACTGTTCATCGGCATGGTCAGGTTGGTAACAGAACCCTTTGGTTTACATTGTACTATAATTCGCTATGTTCACACGCTCAATTGTCGTTTTTAAAGCAATCCTACTTGTGAAAAACACCTTGCAACTGCTTCTGCCATACACATGTACATTGTAGATGTACATGTGCTGCCATAAAATATGTGAATTGCTTTGCTTTTCTTTCTGTCATTTGGGCCTAAACTTTTGTAGTTCTGCTTTTCGCATATAATTCTGTGAGAGCTTAAATCTCAATATCAGCTTTAAGCATAGGATCATGTGGTAGTTATGTATGTCAGCTGTGCCATCGCATTTTACATTGCACTCCCAGTTTCATTGTATGTGCTTCTTTTTGTATAGCTTGATTGCACTTAATATTGATCAGGCATTGTTACACGTAAAATGTTTTCACAAATTCTCTTTTTGGCAATGGATGAAATTAATTTTAATTGAAATCTGCGTATTCATGCAATAGGGGTTCTACTGATGTATGTGTTACAATTCACAAAACATTGATCAGCAACATTCGCCGATTAATGTAATGTACATGTACCCTTTATGTACGCATTGATCTTTATATCGCATTTTAATACACCTCCACAAGCTGACATGAACAGTCTTCCACCAATTAGAGTGCATACTCTCCAATGTAATGTGTTACAATGTATGATCTGGTAGTGAAATCAGGGGTTTTGATCACTGTACGTGTAGCTCACAAGCCAGAGGAAATTTGTAAACAGGTGTACTTGCTACAACCAGCAACGCAGGGGTTAATCCTTACTCTTCCATGATAAGTGTTCTGGGTTCTTTTACGTGCGCTACCAATCCTTGTATATACTGGACTTTGAAAGTACATCATTTACTGAACGACAAAGCAATTATGACTAACTTACTCATGAAAACGACCGGGACTCAAACCCACACTTTAATCTTTTTCTTTATTTGTTGGTGTATTTTTTCTTGCAATTGTGGACTGCATGTGAACATGAATGTTATCATTCCACCTCCCTTTGGATTAAATCTGCTTTTTGTTGGTGATTATAGGTACCTTTTATACATTGTAAGTCTTAAACAATGTAAACTGTCTGTACTCAATCTGCTTGCATTTACATTGTAGATCTCAATTTTTAGATCACCCAGGTACAGTGTGCACATGCTTAGAGCTTACACATTGTTTTCATGTTGCCAAGGTAACATGTAGTCATGTTTACCAGTGTTTACACTGTATACACATTTAAACCAGGGACCTACAAACCATACATTGTAGTAAAAGAAGACAAACATGTAGGTTCCCGGTTGGCTGTAGGTCATCAGTTGGAAAGTGTGGGAGCTGTTTCTTAAAAGTTAAAACAAGAGAGGGACAATAGGAGGTTCCCATTTGGGTGAAGGTCACTCTGTGGACGTGTTTCAAATTCCTATAAATGTGACTGGCTCTACAAAAATGGGTATAAGGGACAAAATAAGTAAAATTGAGTTACATACACAGCTGAATTGGTGTTATTATAACTTAAATAAGCTAGATTTTGGTGTAGGTTTGAACCCTGTGGCATTTTGCGTTCTGGAGATTTACTGATATTTGCATATTCATATTTTACAATTTAATGCAAGTGCCTTCAGAGATACAGCTCCTTAAATTTAAGGGAAGTTTCCTCAATTGATACTAAGAACCTTTGATTTTTCAACTAAAAAACATAAAAATTATATTTCTGTGAATAAAATACGGAAGTATTTATGCAATAGAAAGACAAAAATCATGTTTTGAAAATATTTTCAGGATCTCAATATTGAATGCCTCTTTAAATGTAATTAGCTTATCGGCCATTAAAACCCTTTTTTTTGCAGAGCGGGTCACTTTAATATTAAATTGGCCTATTTTGTTCTTGGGTCCACACATGTTGGGATACAAGACAATTGATTATACCACACTTAATATGAATCTGGTGCTTTGAACATTTTGCACACTTAGTGAGTTGTTGCTTTCCTTTGTGCAAACTCAAACAAAAGTCTTTTACCATGCATAATGTTACATAACATGCAAGCTTGCTTAGCTGGAGTAGAAAGGAATGTAACATAACATCCAAGCTTGCTTAGCTGTAGTAGAAAGGTACACCATAGAATAAATTAAAAGCTCTTTAGCTAATGATGTAGACTCAGAAAACACATCAGGTTTTCTTAAGCCTGACTTACATGTAATTGTTTCAAACAGGCATATTTCTGAGCATTACGTGGTGTATGCATTCAATGTGCATTTTTTGAAGCCTCATTTTAAAAACAAAACAAAAAAACAATAACATTTCTATCTGCTTGCCTTTATGTTGTCCATTGCTTACACAGAACCTGTGTCTTGTCATTGCATGAATATCTCTCTTTTAGCCTAGACCATGTATACACGTAAATGTTAAATGTATGATTTTTTTGTTATGTTGACTCTAAATGCAGTCAATGAGTTTCCTTGAAAACAAACTAGTCTGAAGATGACACAAAATGTGTCAGTTTTTGGAAGACACTGGACACTATTGGTAAATGTCAAAGACCAGTCTTATCACCTGGTGTATCTCAACATATGCATTATAAAATAACAAACCTGTGAAAATTTGAGCTCAGTTGGTCGTCGAAGTTGCGAGATAATAATGGAAAAAAAAACACCCTTGTCACACGAAGTTGCTTGATTCCGAGACCTCAAGTTCTAAATCTGAGGTCTCGAAATCAAATTCATGGTAAATTACTTCTTTCTCGAAAAACTACGTTACTTCAGAGGGAGCTGTTTCTCACAATGTTTTATGCTATCAACGACTCCCCATTACTCATTACTTAGTAAGGTTTTATGCAAATTTTGAGTAATTACCAATAGTGTCCAATGCCTAATATTACATTAACATGTACATGTATTTCAATCAACAACAAAAAACCATATACATGTACCTATGTCTTCTCTAAACTATTGATACACTGGGGACAAGTAGAGGTTTCTTATTGCAAATGCATTAATTGTTGATCACTTAACATATTTTTTCTTCTTGTTAAATTAGGCACATCATCAGCTGAGCGAACTTCCTTCCGAATAGAGATGATTGCAATGCAGTGCTTTGCCTTGATAGCATTCAAGTTAATGTACATCTAAAAGGACTGTGTGGAAAGGAAGAAACACTCAAGCCTGGTTCACACTTCCTGAGAATGTGAATGCAATACACAGTTTCAAAACGAATAATTCACATCAGACTCCTGCGAAGCATTTGCTGCGAAAACAGCCCTCGGACGTCAACATTCGTCTCGCATTGGCATTTGCAAGGAGTATGAACTGGGCTTAACTCAAAGGATGGTGGGGGAAGACATGACCCATAATTTGGTGTAACTTGCCAAAAGTAGGCACTTCCTGCAAATAAATAATGTCAACTTCAATCAAAGTAGGGTCTCAGATCATGTTTTGTCACATGTATTTTGTTTAGTTATTTATACACAAGATACACAAGTCTCAAGACAGTGTGTGCTCACTGAGTACTCATAAAAACCCTCAGAAACCCGAGAAAGGATTTGTGTATAAATCGATTTTCGGATTATGTTGGGATGTAAATTTATATGCGCACCTATTTCCGTTGAGAAGTCTAAGTTACCGCAGGATTAGTGGTGTCAGAACATGTCAGACAACCACACATTTTCTGCAGCAACAACATCATCATATCACCATGAATAACATGAGTATACATGTACTTGTATGCTCATTTTGGTTGAATTACCCGTGACAGTGAGTCATGTCTGCTAAATGAACATAAATCCATGTGGCTTCATGCATTTACAAAATGCACATGACATGTACACTGTACATGTAGTAGGCCTATGTGCACATACATGTACATTACCGTACCTAAGTATGCAGTAGACTACAGGGTTCAATTTCCATGTACTAGTGCAGCACATGTACATAATGAGGTCACATGATGTACATGTATGACCATAGAGTAAGGACTTACTCTATGGTATGACAGTATACATAACACTTTGTTAACACATAAATAATGAGATGTGATCAGTGGACTTGTATGGTTATATCAGTAGAGCCTAGATACAGCAGTGTTGTTCTCATTTTTAGACATCTTTGTCGTTTTGTTTCACCACATTTTTGTGCACAGCTACAGTGGGTGAATGTTAATGTCCAGGTCAACATTTTCAATACTTGTACCAACTTGACATTTATTTTGTCCATAATGCAAAATACAAGTATTTTTACAGAGGTCAGTGAACAAAAAACCTATAAAGAACTATGAAAATAAAATTGATATGAGACACATGAATTGATGCTTGCATTGGCGCAATAAGTACACTGTACACAAATAACTTTATTTAAACGACCTTGTGCTGCCTGCAATAAGGGAGGAAACTGTTTGATACACAGGCCTATACATGTACAATGTAGACAGCATACATTTTATCAGTCATACATTCATAATCCATTCCATTCCACACCTCAGTTATGATTGTTACCCAGTGTAATGTACAATAGATTGCTTGCCTCACTACACTGACCCTATATAATTGCAGTGTAGCAGGCATGATATACTTTCAAATGTGATTTCCGTTTTTCCCCGTTTGGAAAAAAATGAAATCAGATAATTATTGTGACTATGGCCTTAAAAATCTATTAAAGCCTGCACCATGTGTCCGATAGTTCTGCCCTTGAACTCGGTTAAAAATTTCTACTTTTTTTTCTGAGGAATATTCATCATGCCTGGTAGTTAGTTACTGTAAGTGAATCTGAAAAAGACATAATATAGAAAAACAACATTTAAATACTGTACAAATGTTCTGTGTGTAGCTCAATTCAGCCCTTACAAATCATGTTTAAACATGAATGTTCAAAAATGAATGTTCTCTCCGTAAACCCTCTAAATGGTACATGTATAAATACTTCTTAACTAGAGGATGGGAGTCAATATTCTCTCGTCAAAAGTATACAAATATAAAACTGCTAGTTCTCTATACTGTTGTCAACACCAGTATGTAAGGTACACAACGCTTCACTTATCAGAAATACATGACCCCAAAGTCTGAGCCTTCGTTGATAGTGGACCAGACTTCATTGTGAAACTAGGGCTCCTTAACAACACGGCCATGGTGGTTGTTTACTTGAACCATGGTTACCATTACCATAGAGAAATCTATGCCATTACCAATGCTCTTACAATGTGCCTATTATAGGTACATGTATGTGAATGCTTGTTAGCCTTATATAGTTACAATGGGGGTAGAAATGGCTACCTTCATGGCGCTACATACAGTTTTCCATTTTAATCTTATCTAATATTATGATATTCATTCATTCAGTCATTTTCCCCTACACACAAAGAAAAGTGATATTGACATTAAAGTACAATAATTAGGAAAACATAAGGACATTAAGAGTTTGTGTGAGGATGGAGGTCTCCAAGAAGCAACAGCTTGTCGAGTAGAGACCCCACTCTTGACAAAAACAAAACAAAGAACAACATGCCTTTTCGTCATAGAAAATGACCTTACTTTTAATGACCTTACTTTTAAAAGTTCCTGCATATATATGTTTAGCTGAGATAACAATATCCATATGTAGCAAACATAGCACTGGAAAAACAAACAAATTTAAGTTTTGGGAAGGAATGAAACAAATACTTTCTTTGTGTAACCAAGTCTCATTGTTCCATTAGTAAAATTTAAAAAAATTATTGTTATTCTCATTTTTCCTGTTTCTTTTCTTCAAAAATCTGTTCAATAGTTTACTGTGAAATGATTGATAAGGTTGATTTAAAAAAAAAAAAATCACAAATAAGAAAAACAAAAAAGTGAGGTCAAAGATTTAAACTTTTGACAACAAGTTAGTTGTTTCTACATAGTTTACTTTAAATATCTGGGTTTTGTTTGCCATTACTGTGTTCAAAAACACATTTAATAGGAAACAAAAATGCAGGAAATATAAACTGCAGAATTGGTGTTTTGATTCTCACTTCATTTAAGATTTCCTTTTAAATCATTTAAAATCACTTATGCTAAACAACTTTCATATTTAAAATCATTCTGTGAGACTATAATAATACTAATAATACTAATTCATATATCGCACTTTACATCAACAGATAATCTCAATACACAAATAGAAATACTGGTAATCAATTAAAAACAATGATAGATTAACATGCATTGAAAGCACATGATCCTCAGAACATGCAGAAAGGAAAAACTGTAGGCTGGTGCACTTGATTGCATGCTAGTTGATATACTTTTTATTTCTGGTCTCGTGGCACATGACATGGTTGTTTAAATGACAAACATTGATGCTTGACACCAGGTTTATAGTATAAAGCATAACTTTTTGTATTGCCACCAAAAAAGAACATTTTGTCACAAAATTTAAAAGAAATTTTTGTTGCTCTCATAATGGCACAAGATTGGCCGTTTTAAATTTGGTTTACCACTTTTCATTTAGTGTAGCTTTAGTTTAGTGGAAATAAAAAGTAGTAAATAAGCGTTAAAAGGAATAAAGGGCATTCCCCAAGTAATGGAAAGATGTTGTTCATTTGCTAATTGCTAAAATATTGTAATTGTTGGGTTAAGTTTGGTTGTACAATGAAGAAGCAGTTCAGAAGTGTTACCATTCAGTTCACACTTTATCAAATTGAAAAGAAATTAGCTGTTGCACACTGTTTTGTCAACAAAAAGACCTTTTGTGTAGATGCAACAAAGTAAATTTGCATGGCATGTTGTTGTTTGATAGTTAATTAAACATTGAAATATTTACTCTTATAACACTTCATCTATAGTAATTGATTTCAATTAAAAAATAGAACGAAGTTGATGTTCACAATAAAGAAGATTTGTTAATGTGATTTTTGTAACAAGTTAATTGCTAATTACACGGAAGTTAACATTGTAGCTGGTGTATTTTTGTCCTGTGTCATATAACATTCAGTTTTATATGGAAGTTGGCATATTTGAGACAAAAATTAGAAAAAAGTCAAGGTTCTGACTTCAAAAATATCTTACAATTATGACTTGGTACATGTTATAATCTCACTTATATTTTTAAATTAATGAGAGATGTCTCATTAATATGTATTATATTATGTCAAAAATGTGACTCATATATTTGTCACAAACTTGATACAAGTAGTAGCTTCAACTTGTATCAATTAATTAAATTTAAAATGCGCTGTAAGCCATATGACTCATTTTGCTTACAGGCCTGATACCAACGGAGGCGATTGGGACCTCTTAGCCAAGGGCACACTTTGATGTAATATTCAGAATGCTTATTTCCATATGCAGATAATTAGTTACTATGGTAACCAGCTCATGGTATGGAGTTGCTATGGTAACTCTTTTACAACACAATGAGGGAAATCACCCCGAGGGATTTAGGGCAAGAAAGAAAACGAAAAAGGCTTCATTTTTAATATGAATGAAAATGCCAAATAAACATCAAAAGAACAACAAAGCAGACAGTAATTTAAACCTACTGTACATCATCCATGATCCTTAAAAAAAGTGCTGGTATGTCGTACTTATATTGAGTGGTCCCTGCCCAAGTTAATTTTCATATGGGTGTAGCTGTGGGAAACTGTAGTAAACAGCGGTACGAAATGTAAGACTTGTTTCTGAATTCAGACTTCTCAAGTCAGCCTGGTGAAGAAAAACAGCCACTCTATTGTCCACATTTTTATATAAAGAAATCCTGCTATTTGATATTAATCTCTAGTGCTGAGGACACTGTTCCTAAAAAATCTCTGTGAAATCTTAGAACCCAAGGGTTACCAAAAAGTAGAAATGCAATTTTTCTACATTTCTTCAAAAATTTGGATCCTAGTTTCAAACTTTGTTGTTGGCAATGACTCAAAGCCCTGAATGAAGCTACATGTACATGAATATCATTCTCACCAAACCTACCCATCAGATGGCTTAGAAATGCTTTCTGATGAAAACAAAAATGGAATAGTCTTGCTTCTTTTCCTCTCAAGCTATGTTTATGAGTGGTTGAAATTAAAACCCCATCCCAAGAAGTTACATGTAGTGGCCTAAATAACCCCATTATCCTTTATAAGACATTTCCTATGTCTCGTAGAGGCTATTGAGTGCAACAGCTACACCCAAAATTTTATGTTCTTACTTTTTTTTTCACAAGGAAGTAATTGTTCCAAAAATCATGCGACTCTTCCGGGAAATTTCTATTTTATATAGTGCTGAGGACATTGTTCTTTGGAATTTCTGTGAAATCTAAAACCAAATGAGTCTCACCCTGAATTAGGCTATGTATCTCATTCTAATCAAACCAACCCATCAGATGGCTTAGAAATGATTTTTTGTCTAAAAAAAAAAACCTGGGAATAGTCTTGCTTCTTTTCCTCTCAAGCTACACAAACATGTATTTGTTTGAGTGGTTGAAAATAAAACCCCATCCCAAGAAGTTAGTAGCCTAAATAACCCATTACCCTGTATACAACATCTCCTTTGTCTCCTAGAGGCTTTTGATCGCAGCACGGTTTTTATTTTCTTATTTATTTTTTACAAGAAAGTAATTGTTCCAAATATAACTCTCCCGGGAAATTTAGGTTTCATAGTATAATGACATTTCTGAATCATTGGAAATGTATAGCTCAATCAAAAGTGTTTACATGATGTATGATTTGAAAGTGAAACAATACACTAAAACAGTAGACAGTTATGAAAGTTGTTATATAACAAGCAGCTATTGACACCAATATACTTTTTCTTTCTTTTTCTGATGAGCAAACCTGTTTAACTTGTACATTACAGTAGAAAATGAGACCGATCCTTTATTTATATTCCTGCATGATGAAATATAGTAAGATCTATCGCGATATCTCTCAAGTCCCATCTCAAAAAGTTAGGGACTGACGAATTACAGTTATGCTCCCTTTTTAAATCACATGGTTAATAGTTTTTACATTTAATTGTTTTTCTTTCAGGGAGGAAACGTATACCTTTATACATTTCCTGAATGTTCAATTCTTTTGCAAGCAGTATTTGTGCGGGTTTAAAAACCTATGCAGTAGGGGCTGCAAATTTGTGCATTGCACATTGTACCTGTTTATGTCTACGTGTGCTTGTACAATGTACATATGTACTCTGAGCTTGCATTTTATATGGCATTGACAACGCCCAAGTTTCTGTGTACACAGTCTGCCTGATGATGTAAGGGGAATTCCCCATTTTTCCCCTCGCGATGATGAAATTCTTTGCGCTATAAAGGTCAGGTCACGTTTGATTGGGCCTTTCTAAAGGGTTTTCTAGTACCTGTATCACGCGTTGCGAGTCGATGCCACTGCACTCACAGTGTGAGTGTCTCGCATGATGCCAATTGCTCATGTATGTAGAGTAGACTATACAGTAATATTATAATGCCAGAGCTCAATGTACATGTACACAATGAAGGCTAGGCCTGTGTACAATGTGAAGGCGTACATGTAGGCATGAAGCACTATGTTTTTGTAATCTAGCGCCATTATAGATGATGTATGACCTGTGACACAAAAGAGCCACATAGCCTAGACTTCATGCAGGCACCATTTGTACACAGCCTATTGGGAAGAAAACATAAAACCTCATATTTTATGGACATTGCACAGTCTAATTATTATCAACTTTTGATATGATGAAAGGGGGGCACATCTCAAAACTTGTCCAGCTTTTACTTTCATAACTCTTGGTTTTATGTTAAAATTATGACACAAAATGTAAACGTTCCCAACCTGTGCAGTAACTTGCCTGCCAGACTAGCCAACGAATGTACAAGGTCACACTTATTGTAAACAAAGGTCACATGGTCTGTAGTCTTCTACATGTAGAATTGTGGACTACGAGCGAATCCCTTACACCTAGTTCAAACACACGTATGAGCCAACCGGACATGGTTGGGATAACAGCAAAAGACCAGTTAAATCATTGTTGTTGGATTTAACAACAACATGGCACAACTGAACAAGGAAATTAGGGAATATATTTTTTTGCGTGATAGTGGTTGAACAGGAAGCCATTTTAGGGGGAAATCATGAATTTGTGTCTTATCGGTGTACATCCATGTCATAGAAAAACAATAATATTCAATGTTTTAAGTTGATGTTGGAATGATTGAAGTTTACAAAGTGATGTAAAAATCACTTTGTATGATAAATAATAAATGAATAAATAAATAAACATAAAATATCAACGTGGGATGTGGCATAGTGCATTTCTGGAACATCTGTATGGGACATGGTCTTCTAACGCTGTTAAACATAGTAATTAAAGTAACATGTGAGATTGTATGCTGTTTTGATTTAAGTTCTGACCTGTACAGTTATAGTGTTCATGATGATATTTTCTTTAAACAATATTTGAATATAAAAATACAATTACCTGGCAAGCAGACATTGCTTGCATCCTTGATATTCCAGCATACATTTTGTAATTTTAGCATTGTCTGTCGCTGTTGCTTCATTTTGAAATGGCAAGAAGGGCACCAAACATTTTTATGTGACAATTTCAAGGGGCACCAAGGCATGCCGATCGGGAAAATGGGGGCATTTTCCTCCCAGTGCCCCCTTGAAAAATATCCCTATCCTGTATCAGGCCTGTAAGACCTGTATTCCTTGATAGAGTTTCGACATGAAGAGTTTTCTTTGAAGTTTCATCCATGCATTTGGACACAATAACGGCTTCTAAACTGTAGTTTAACAGCTCCCCGTCAATACATGTATTTTATTTAGTATATCTCTTTGCTAACCAATTCAGCCATTGATTGTCTTTTCGCATTTTAGTGTTGATCTACACATAATGGCATATTCAGGAGTAGAGTTCAATAGGGAACCAAATGAATGAATAAAGAAACTTGTTTTTTCCCCTACATGGCCAATCTGTACACGAGACACGTTGATGTATAACGACTGCTACACGTACATCTATATAAACATTAAAATAAAACTCAAATGAAGTCTATAATTACATTAGACCTGGGGACGAGATTTCACAAAGAGCTAAGATTGATCCTAACTACAAATCAATCGTAGTTGCTAAGTAATGTGTGATGTCACAATACAAATCACTATGGTAATTGGCAAATACTGACAATTTGTTCCTATGATGAGTTTTGTTGCTTGGTGAAATCGAGCCCAGCCGCCTCCCATGATCAGCCTATAGGGCTATAGAAACAGACTTGCTCTATGTTACATCACATGAGTTTGGCAGTTCTCTTAACTCGCATGAATGTATTTTTTGTTTCTTAATTGAGGAAAAATGGCTGTTGACTTTTGTTTTCTCTAGGTACATGTAGGGGCCTACTCTTTTTTTCCTTTGCAAAGTGAGGGTCTGGCATATGAATTCCAATGGATTCCTTTTGTTAACATTGATACTTTGAATGTGATGATATATTATGGGTTAGTCGTGTAACATTGTTCTAAACAAACCCTGTGTTATTAGTGAAGAGAGTAACGCCATATAACAACTAACCAATTGTATTTGTAAATTGCATGACATAAAACAGCTATCACAACTACAGAGGAACCAACAACTACACCAAAACCACAAGGCACTACAGGTAAATATAAAATAACCAGATTTAACATGCAGTGCTTCCAGTCGCTCATTATCACGAGAGTAATCAACGCAAGTCCAGACAACGCATGCATGCACCCCATCATTTGTTTCACAGCTATCTATGATAATTGTAGATAGAAATTCGCATCAGGGATTAATTTTGGTTTTACCCGTATACATCACAGGCCTGATTCTTCGCGTAGGCAACGAAGGCAATTGCCCCCATGCCCCTGGTCATTGCCTTTATGCCCTTGAAATGCTAAAAAAAAAAGTAAACAGTAGAAATTTACTATTTCCTCTTAGGGTGACCCTTACCAATGAGAAAATGCCCTGGTGCCCTTATTGCCCATATTAAAACACGAAGCATGTAGGCCCGGGTGTTTGTGAGCACTGTTGCATGTTTACTCAGTACTTTCCTGCGCTCTGTGATAACAAAAATCTGAGGCATATTACTCAGGTGGGTTTCGAACCCAAGACTCTTGCAATACCCACTAGACCACCGAGATGGCCCGGTATAGCTAGTGGCAGTTCGAATGATTAGTTTGCATCGGGGATAAACACATCGGTGTACAATGTACATGGGTAAAACCAAAATTAATTTATCTACAATCATTTATTAAAAGTGTATCTTGATTATGGATCTCTCACGAGCTACACCAGCCATCTCTTGTATACATGTATCAAGGAGCTAAATATTCATTTGTCAAAACCTTTGTACAGCATCGGGGCAACCTTGTAATCATGGTTACAAAAGAACCACGACCCTAATGGCATTCATGCAGGCATAATCTGTACACAGCTCCGCGGAGAGAACGTTCACAACTTTCTCAACACCATGTTGATTAGGAATTTCTACAATTCTTGTCATCAATTGGTAACTTAGTCTCTGGTTCAGTGACTTAAGGTTTTCTCAAAAACTCTTCTAAGACATCACCTGAGTTTCGAGTGGTTCGCATTAGATGGCGGAGTATAGCTCGAGAAATGACCAATCAGCATAAACATACATGTACATGTTCATTCATTGTGTACATGTACCATATAGTTACTGCGTCATAGTTACCATGGTGATGGTGGTTGTTGCCTGTACTGGCAAAAGGATACGCTTTTTAGAGTAGAGTATTTTTTTGCTTAACAGCTTTATGGAAATATGCCTAGAAAACTCTAGTAAGGTCAACGTAAAAAAAAAAAGGATTGTCAAAACCTCCAGAATCTGTGTCAAAATGACCCAGCAGTTTGTCAAACTAACGAATTTGATTTCCCTTTTTTTTTTAAACCAGTTTCCAGGTCAGCCTGACCCAGAAATGGGTCAGGTACCTGGGACCTGGGTACTGGGTCAGTTCTGGCTATAGCCTCAACTCGAGTTTTTGTGCGTTTTAAAGACCACGTTATATTACTTTGTTCTCGTAACTTTAAGTAATACAAGCTATTTGCTTTGATGGCCACTTGTAACCATCCATGTACATTGTGTATAATTTTAAATTCTAATTTTGTGTTTAAAAAGGTTTACATTTTTAACTTAATTTTTAATTAACAAATTCTACCAACACTGCTCTATGAAACTGCTCTGGTCAGGTTTATAAGTATTTGAGTGTCAGCCACTTGCTTTGAAAGTACAAAGGAACTCAAACCCCTTCTGTGTATGTGGATTAGTCCATTCTAGGATATCAATGACTTTGACTCCCTAAGGACATTGCACTGTGACTTATAGTGTTACCAGCGCTAAGTTAAAGGTTTTAAAGCTTAATAATGCACAACTGCCAAACAAGTTGACGCATTTTTGACTGTTGAGCTACTTCAGTGATAAGTTTCTTGTATGTTTCCTTCCGATCACGAATTATGTGAAACAGGTGATGACATTAACCACTGACGGAACTGATCACCCACAAAGCTGATTTTGTTTTGACTAATTGTCATGTATTCATTCAGTTGTTCTTTATAATGATTTGTTAAATTTTGTTTCTTTTTATTTCCAATTTATGATGTTAACATCTTTGAGTTTTCTGTCACAGTTGAAAAACCCGTGGATATTTTGGTTTGGGTTAAAGGTTGAACTTATTGTTTAGATCTTACTTCCACAGACAATACCACTACCACGACACCACAAGACACTACAGCCCCAACTTTCACAACATCACAAGAAACCACAATGTCCCCCTCTGGTCCTACGGAAACAACGTCTGATTTCAGTTCCACAGAACCATCGACTACAACTAATACTGTCCCTGGTTCAATGAATAAAACTACAACCCAAATGGGTTCAACTGAAATGACCACCGATCCAACTGAAATGACCACTGATCCAACTGAAATGACCAATAGTACACATATAACCCCACCCACCACTGCCACCACGCCTGAAACAACAACGGGGTGCACGTTACTTTGTGACGCAGGTACTTCTTAAAGATGGTCAAGTGGTTGCTTTTACTGAAACAGGCCATGGCCAAAACTTCTGAAGCCTTTTGCTTTTTGTTGTTGGGCACGCCTTCTTCGATTACTGCACGCATTAATGTCTTCGCTTTGGTTGTATGTTGATGGTTACTGAAAGAGTTTGTTTAAACAAATGCTCAATAGACCCCTTGCACGTGACGTCACCTGCTCAAAAAGCGCCCTCACTGTGGTAAAAAAGGGCCCTCACTGGGGTCAAATGAAGGACATCATTGGACGATAGATGTTCTTTGTGCTACCCTCTGAGGTCCTGCGCACGTGTTAACGCACCAACAACCGTCCAACCTTTGTGTGCCCTTGTGAGGGCGCTGTATGATTGTGTCACGTCATGTAAGGGTCCTATTCCAGATCTCACGTCGCAACGGCAGGAATTGTGGATAATACCAAGGCCCTACCCACTAACGGCTTGACATTTCATAATGACGCAAGTAAACTAAAAATGTTGGTTTGAAAACCAATGGTACAGTTAACTGTGGTTTGCTATGGTGAAAGGGATCATGTTGTTTCAATCGTCATAGCTACCTCGCATTACGTAATACATATCTTATTTTGCTTTGAATCTTATTTTGTTCAGTTCAGTGCTTGCAAGTAACACCACTCTGTTTAATGTGGGATCTTAATTTGGGATCTTCTGTCGTTATTTGTTTGTATTCAGTCCTTACATAATCTTGACTGACTTCCTCGTAGCAAACTTCAACTTAATGAATTTTCAACAGGCCTGGACAAAATTTTGAGCATATGGGGAATTTGTGGTTTTGATAATTCTTTCAAGTCAGACCGTACTTCCCCATCAGAGGAAATGTGTTTGTTTCCCATATGCCCCCAAACAGGAACCAGATGGTGAGTCACGAGTTCCTTAGTAACAATTACAAGGATTTTGGACCCATTTTGAACAATCCTGTGATTTATCTGATTTTTTTTTTATGGAACAATGGTTAGAATGCTGTATCATCACTTCCTGGTTCAAAAATGATCTACAAACTTTTATCATCATATTTAGTGATAAATTAGTTACATATGTTGTATCTGCTGGGTGTCATCTTCGTTATCTAAGCTACTTTGCTCGGGTGTGTCATAATGTTGACCTGTTATACATTACAGCTTATTGTTAATGTACACCCTTTGCCGCCATATGCCATTTTGAGGTATTGGTGGACAACTATGACATAGGTTTAGTCAATTTGTCTGTATACATATACATCCAAACTAAGCAGTGCACATCTTCGTGTCCACCATATCTCAAAAAGGCTAATAGACCTTATCGCAAATACCAATGCGCAAGCGCAGACTGTTGAATGAGGTGCATTGTGGGATATATATGGATCAAATTTGGATACCAGCTAGACCACAATGCACCTAATTCCAAGCTTTACGCGCGCGCCCCGGTATTTGCGAAAAGGTCTATGGCAAACATTGGAAACGCGCGCGTATACTAAACTTTCACCAACCAGTCAGAGACTATCTTTAGATAGGGGGGGGGGGGGGCACTATATTGATTTGTCATTTCACATTGGTTGTGTTCGTATTTATATGTTTTCTCTATCAATTTATTCATTTTCTTGTTTTTGTCATCATTGCCTGTCTGGACAAAACACTCATCCAAAACCAAACTCATTGCGTCATACATGTACGAACTTGTTATCACATTCAATTTGTGGCAAAATCTGGCCCCAGTTTCATGCCACTTGTTACCGCAGAATTCTGGGCTATCGGCCCATAAATCCACATGCTTTGTATATAATTATATGGATCTGCAGAATTCTTGGGTAAGCAATGTGTCATAAAAATTGGCCCTGCGTCGAAATCATGCATTTAAGCTTTAATTTTAAAAATGGGTAATCGGTAAAGATCAACCTTAACTTTTTGTGAAATAAAGCTCTGGTGTCATCAACTCCATAAATTCAACCACAGACCCTACTAACATTATCATCGCTTTGCTATACCAATTCGTAGTAGCAGATTTATGTCATAAAAAGTGTTTTGCTTAGCATGCTACGGGTATACCTGATTTCAATACATTTTGCTTCCGACGTAAACGCATCCAGTTTTTTACAGCTTGCTTATCCATTTCAAAATTAACCTTTAAGAAGATGATCTTCGGATCCTCATTGTAGACAATACACGAACATGGACTAACGTTTTTTATAAAATGTTATGAATATTATAACGATTATTGTGTCAATTATGCCATAACTAATCTCTGAAAATATCGATCAGCCGTGAGTAGCCGTTGCACTCGAATTGTAATTTTGTCCTTCAAATTTTAAAAACAGAAGTTGCTATCAAACATGTAAACATAAGTTGCATTGCCTCTCAAACCAGTGTTGCTCCATTTGAAAAAATATCATGTGCGTAAAAATAATAAGGTACTCTGTTCGAGCCACGTGGTCTGTGCGCAAAACGCAGTTAAGCGTGGATTATTGACCCAATCTGGCGTTGCTATTGGACAAGACAGCTAAGGAGAATTTTTGTTTAAGAAGATGTTTTCAACCATAGTCTTCTTAACCGGTGGTCTTTAGAAGGGGTGAGTTGTCGTTGAAATCATAAAATATAACCACAAATAACGAATGTTCTCTAAAATATGATTCTGTCATCAATAATCGTGGGGCTATTTGTGTTTCTGTCCATTTTAGGCATATTTAGCACGCAATTATTATTATTTCAATGCCTTCATGGTGTTTTTTTTAAACATATCAGTTAGCGTCACAAGGTAATAATTTATAGAAAGTTTTCATAATGTGGTCTTTGAGAGTCGTTATTAATTTTAACATTCGGTCGAAAAAACAACAACAAGATTTTGTCCTAGTTTCGGCAAACTTCCTTCAAGCGGAGCTAATTCAACGCAAAAAGTTTCGTTATCAAAGTTACTGTTAGTTTGATTAGGAGTATTTGTTGCCTCAAGATCTGAAAATTAATTATGTCTGTTATTTATTTAGTTAGTTATTTTTTTGAAATCACAGTTGGCTTTTGGGTAGTTTTATCAGCAGACCAGATCAATACACATCTGCTTTTAATATTTTTTTTTTCAAAAAGGAAGTTTACCCCAACCAAACAAGGCTAAAAAAACACTTATGGTTAGGGGCTACAAGAATAAAGACATATCAATAAATAACGCGAGCTGAAGGTATGAGTTGGCATTTCTCTTAAAGTAGTCTAGATTGTTTGATGACGGGAAACATACACCAGGCAATGATGTTTCAAAGAGACTCGTTTGGTTTAGTTTGAAATTTGAATTCAAATTTGTTGTTTTGAATATTTTTCAACAGTTCCTTGGTTTAGTTTTTATATTTTGCACCGAGGGATTTATTGTAGGCCTATCATTATCAGTGTTTATAGGGAGGATAAATATAATATTAAATATAAACATAATGGAAATCATGCAAATACTACAAAACAGTTACTAAAACCTGATTCAAATGTTTCCATGTGTGGCTTCCTGAACACTTTTTAAAAATTTTGTGTTTACAGATTGGTTGCCAGGGAAACCGTGGGAAATTCGGTGAGTAAATTACCTGTCATCTATTAACAGTTTACACACAAAAACACCTTTTTTCTAGTAGAATTTCCAAAGATTTCACAATATGGTCATTGACTCATTTAAACATTTCAGACTTTCTAATATAGCAGGGAAGGCCTTTAGGCCTGGGCCCAATTTCGTAGAGCTGCTTGAGCACAAAATTTGCTTTAAGCTAAACAACATCCTTGCTTAGTAAAATCAGATTACCTGCCAAGACCCCACTCAATTGTTATGCAGCAACTAAATACCAGTCACAAGCATTGTACATGTATATGGCACGGAATTTTTGCCAGTAAAATGTATAATAAGCAAGCTATTTTTTTCGTGCTTAAAGGCAGTGGACAATTCAAAGGCAGTGGACAATTCTATTGGTAATTATACTCAAAATAATTTTTAATCATAAAACCTTACTTGATTACGAGTAATGGGGAGAGGTTGATACTATGAAACATTTTGAGAAACAGCTCCCTCTGAAGTGACATAATTTTCGAGAAAGAAGTAATTTTCATCGAATTTGATTCCGAGACCTCAAGTTTAGAGTTTGAGGTCTTGAAATCAAGCATCTGAAGGCACACAACTTCGTGTGACCATGGTGCCACAAGAGTGTTTTTTTCCCATTAATATCTCGCAACTTCGACGACCGATTGAACTCGAATTTTCACAGGTTTGTTATGTTATGTATGTTATGAGATACACCAACTGTGAACACTAGTCTTTGACAATTACCAATAGTGTCCAGTGTTTTTAAGCAAATTGTGTGCAAAGCTTTTCTATGAAATTGGTCCCAGCACTCTAAAAACTTCCGGGTCAAATTTGACCTGGATTCGAGTCCTGTGGGCCTATGGGTCAGTATGACCCTTGAATCAGTGTCAAAATGACACAGGAATGCGTCAAACTAACTGGAATTCGAGTTAGAATCCCGTTTGAACCCGATTCAGTGAGCCTGACCCGAATTGGGTCAGTTCACCTGGGCCTGACCCAGGAGTTTTTAGAATTCACATGTTTGCATTTCGTTGTTTTTGTTCAAAATTAATGGTACGACAGCATGTTTCCTTACAATTATCTGGGGCCAGTTTAATAGTGCTTGCTGCTTAAGCACACAAAGTAGCTGAGCATAACAAAATTACTCTTACCGGAATGAGGCTACAAGCCAAACTACCAAGTCACGAGTACAATTAGTGACTGGTGCCCGGCTCATTTCTGCTTAGCAGAAAATTGTTAAGCAATTCTCGCTGCTAAAGTAGCTCTATGAAATTATGCCATGGTTTTGGACGCAAAACTTATTGGTGTGGTCACCATCACCATCATTCTGATTATGGAAAATAACCTGTGAGCTGATGTTTCCTTAACCTCTAAAAGTAAAACCTGAGTTAATTTTTTTGTAAAAATCGGCTACAGTGATTAAGTTTACTTATGAGGCATCCTAATTGGTTTCATTAACAGAAATAATATTGATAATAAAAGATAAGCTTCACTAATATGAACACCGTACCATTCCTTTCAGCTGAATAGGATTGATGTGAGTCTAGATGCAGACATCTCATAGTTATTTGCATTTCATTTAACGATATTACACAAACCGCCTGCTTTATCTGCCAACAAACAAAAATGTCTCAATTCTTGAAACATAAATTTATTCCATATGACATTTTAAACAGGTAAACTGACTGCATTTTTACTTTATTGAAAAAGATTAGTAGCTGAACATACACGCAGCACATTTTAAACATTTCATTTCATTCTCAAAGGTGACCAAAAGAGGTCTAGCTCTCGTAGCGACTTGCCAGAAATCGAATGATTACACATTGGAAGAACCACAAACTTAAAGACACTGGAAAATTTGAACTCAATCGATTCGAAATACAAAAACCATAAAATCAAGAAACCTTAACCGCCTACACTTTAACACACAACCTCAAATCAAAGTAGAATGAGAAGAAAAAACAGCTCAGAGTTAACTAGACCTTGAGACCAACTACTTACACTAACACTAACAAATTCAACATCTTGATTTCAAGATATGATTTCAGAGCATTATTTGAGAGCATGTTTTTTGGGGGTTGGACTCTACATCTTGCATGAAATCCTAATTTTACTCGCATTGTTATGCATCATTTTTTTTCCAGGCTGAGCTTATTGAAAATAAATTATTTTGCGGTATCAGGTTCCTGCGGCTGGAGGAAACTACCATTCAAATAACTCTAAACTGAAAGTATTGAAAGCCACTCCCATAAAATAAACTGTTTAAAAATACATTGATAATTCCTCATTTAGGTATAGTTTTTCTATAGTATTTTGAAACATGTTCATTTTCTTACTTGATGTATCCCAACATTTGCATAAAATAACAAACCTGTGCAAATTTGGCTCAAATGGTCATCAAGTTTGCAAGAGAATAATGACAGAAAAACACCCTTGTTGCATGACTTTGTGTGTTTTCAGATGCTTAATAATAGGCTTCAGATGAATTTTTCTTTTAATTCGAATGAGAAATTACCTCTTTCTCAATGAGTACTTTACTTCAGAGGGAGCCGTTTCTCACAACGTTCTATGCTATCAACAGCTCGTTTCACCAAATAAGCTGTTATGCCTACAATTATTTTGAGTAATTACCAATAGTGTCCATGCCTTTAAGTGTTTTACAATAAGTGAAAAACATCCGTTTTGTTTCGGTTCAACTTTTGTGTTTCGATTTGGAGTGCATAGAGAGTCATGTTGAATCACATGGTAGTGATACACACTGACAAGGAAATAACACCCGTACAGGGTACGCAATCAACTGGGAACTTCCATTTTGGTTGGCATTGTGTGAAACACCTACAGTGGATGACATAAACAAAAGGTTGCATTCATGTGAATTGAAGTGTTACCCACGCCAACAAGCATACAATCAACGACATTATCATATCACAGGCTGCAGGGTACCCCGTTCCCTGAAAAGTTCAAACATTCAAGAGTCACAGCGTGGGTCCAGAGTGCTATTCTATGACATTGATATAAATTAAATATGTCATGGCTGGTTGCTATCAATACACTACTTGTTTGGCGATATACATCAACAAAACAGGGCGTAGACGTGCTACATGGGTTCAAAGGTTTCAATACGCTAAACATGTTGTCATGATTATCATTTTATTTAGCGGTCTACTTGAATGGCGCCCTCTTTTGGTTGTACAAGATTAGCTTTTTGCTTTTTGCTGGCACTGCAGATTACTGTGACTTTGATATAGGAAGAACAACAAATCTGAAAAAAGAACAGTTTTACGTAAAATACTACAGGATAACTGGCAAAGATAATAGATTATAGATAAAACACACTCATTTGTAAAAGGTTAACACTTTCAATAGTTGACAGGTATTTGCTCCAAATTTCCCCCTTTTCCCAGGTTTCCCTCTTCCCAACCTTGTTTGTATTGTTATTGCTGTATTGAATGTTACTTTTGTGACCAAAGTTAAAGGCAAATGATATTATTCTCAGGCTTTACATCTACGCTTACAACACCAATCACGGGTCACACTGTTCTTATTACATGGTGTTAGAATTAAGGAGCCCTTAGAAATAGACCTAACACTTTGGGTCAAGTTCATAAAGCCTGTAAGCAGATATTTTCTCCTTAATACAGAGCGGCTCTTACATTATAAGAAGATACTACGGTCATATTGTTAGATTATATCATGGTCATAAACACTGTAAGCGATCATTAGTCTGCTCCATCAATCCTAGTATAACGTACATGCCTACCTACCACTAACACTTTAGATAAGTTGCGGAGTACTCTCATGGGCAAGTGGTTAAGCAGGAAATACTGCTTGTCAAATTTCTGTGTTAAGCAACAATTTAGTGGGGCACCTGGAGTCACAACATTAAAACCCGAATACAGTTTTGGCTGGTACCCTATTTATGTTAAAGGTAGTGGACACTGTTGGTAATTACTCAAAATAATTTTTAGCATAAACTTAACCTTTCTTGGTAACGAGTAATGGAGAGAGGTTGATAGTATAAAACATTGTGAGAAACGGCTTCCTCTGAAGTAATGTAGTTTTCGAGAAAGAAGTAATTTTCCACGAATTTGATTTCGAGACCTCAGATTTAGAATTTGAGGTCTCGAAATCAAGCATCTGAAATCACACAACTTCGTATGACAATGGTATTTTTTCCCCCGTTATTATCTCGCAACTTCGGCGCCCGAATGAGCTTAAATTTTCACAGGTTTGTTATTTTATGCATATGTTGAGATACACCAAGTGAGAAGGCTAGCCTTTGACAATTACCAGTAGTGTCTTGTGTCTTTAACCTATACTTTTCTGTGCCTAGCAAGTTGTTGTGCTTACAGGCTTTATGAAATAGGGTCATGTGCAGCAATTGGTTCAGGAGAAGTTTTTCTCAATCTTTCTTGGAATTCAAATTTAGATGTCTTACATAATGATCCACATTGGTTCGCGCAGTCCCTCAGAAAAAAAATGTTCACGGAGGTAAAATTCAACTCATGTGGTCTGTGTTTATAAAAATACACGGTTTTTGATGACAGTTTAGATTTCTTAGGTAATGATCAACAGTTTACCGTATTCCCTCGGAAGCATATTCACGGAGGCAAAATGCAACTCTTGTGGTCTGTGTCTATACAATTTCTGCCTATGATGAATGTACATCCGACTCGTGACACCTTGCGAATAAATGCCCTGGGTGTGTTCCAGGTGTAGGCAGAAACATAATATTTGACTTGAACTGAAGTTTTATTTTGACTTACAAAAGCCGATTATTGACTGCTAATTTATATGCAAAACCAGTCATTTTTGTTCTCAAAAAAAGGTTTTCAAGAGCAGATATTTTTGTTATTTTCAAGAGCAGCTGCTATAACTGCTCTTGAAAATAAAATAATTGCTCTTGAAAATAAAATATTTGCTCTTGAAAATTAAAATGGAAACTTTGAAAACAAAAATAACTTACAGGCTTTCGTAACTAGTGACCCAAAATCAAAAACCATCTTTCCCAATATCACAATACATCATCAGCTAATAATCATTTCAAACCACCTGTAAATGTTCATATCGTCATACTTGCCGCAACTAACCACTAACATTTGTAATGTTAACTAGCTGCTAACCCCAGAGTATTGAAGACGGATTCAATTAACCAACCCGACCAATCATAGCTGTGGTTGTGTGATTGGACAAAAGTCCAGTACGCATGCGTACATGATGCGTGTCAGTGACGCATGCGTAGTGGCCCTAGAGTAGTTCAATCGCACATGAGGTCTCGATAGTATCCCTTCCCTGGGTCGACGGCTGTTGCGTGTATCAACATTTAAGGCAGTCTATTGATTCCTTTTAAAGAAGCATGTACCACTGGGTATGGCATTTTGGATCGGTCTTTGTTCTACCATTGTATCAAACCCAATACCACCTTCTACTAATACACTAAAAATGCATAATACACTAAAAACAAATTCACATAGGGCCTATAGTTCCATTTGTCGTATTCATTCTTTGTGTAACATTAACCTTCTCAGAGTTGTTGTTAGTGGTGACTTCTGTGTACTTAACGCACGATGCTTTCTGTTAATGAGTTTCGTTGTCTTTAAAGATAAAAGTGTTGTGAAAAGATTGTGTGTCAAAAGCCCATCTTTCCCGTGGTTGTTTTGAGTGTAGTCACGTGTAGTCAAAACAAAGTGTTCTATTGCATATAAATTCTACTAGATTTTGCAAGATGTGCAATATTTTGTTTCTGTAAATGTGATGGTCGACATAAACATCTTTCTATCTATCTCGTGTACAAAGATGGTCGGTGTTATAAATGTGTTAAATTTTGACAAGGGTAAAATTAATATGGCTGCAAGAAAGGTTGTGCCTTTTAATGTTCAATGGGCATTCACGTGGACAGATACATGCTGAAATAATTTATAATTATTTGCGCCTGGTTGAGGGAAAAGTGTTTGTTTAACAGTTGATTTTGTGCTTAACTTATTGTCTTCTGTAAAATATTACTTCACTTAATATTTTGTTGTGTATTGCAATGCTTTTTAGAATCTTTATTTTCTGGAATTTACTCTTGTCTTCATTTCATGGTCCATTTTCAGCTGTTTATTGTTATTCATTCACATTTCACTCTTAAATTTTGCATTATTTTTCAAACTTGGCACTTTCCTACAGCTCCTCTTTTGCAATATGTTACATTTTTGCAGTATAAACATGTATCCATCTTCGCTATCTGTAACATTTAAAATGTAGCACTATAATTGTTTTTAACTAAATTTGTGTCTTGAGGTTGGGTGACATTTTAAAGGAAAAGACACTAGAAAAGATAAATAAAAAATATCCAACTTCTCTTCTGAATTGTTCACTTTTTTGGCGTAGCAATTTTCCGAACAGTTTGATGGAACCATTTTCTTTCGATGAAGGATGTTGGTTTAGAAACAAAAAATTCGCGGGGAAAAGTCCAAACAAAACCATTTTGGAAAAATGTTCAGTAATTTTGAAGTGTCCATCATAATTTTCATTGAAAGTGAATTTCAACTAAATGACTTTTTGCATGTGACTAAAATAACATTCAATAGAAACACCTTGTAGCAACTAAAAAAGAAAAGAAAAAATCCCTCTGGGATAGAAAAAAAAAACACCAACTATTAACTAATTTCCCCTTTCAATGGTTGTTTCCATAGGTACAGGTTTGAGTGTCGGTATCATCATAGGCATTGTGTTCGGGTGTCTGGCTCTGTTAGCGATATTACTGGCCGTGTGTGTAGCTGCATGTAGATACCACAAAAAGACTAATGGTAAGTAGACATTAAAGACACTGGACACCTTTTGAAGTCAACGACTAGTCTCCTCACTTGGTGCATCTCAACATATGCATCAAATAACAAACCTGTGGCAGTTTGAGCTTAATTGGTCGTCCAAGTTGCGAGATAATAATGAAAGAAAAAAACACCCTTGTCACACAAAGTTGTGTGCTTTCAGATAATTGACTTCGAGACCTCAAATTCTAAATCTGAGGTCTCGAAATCAAATTCGCGGAACGTTACTGTCATTCTGGAAAACTACGTTAATATTTAGAGGGAGCCGTTTCTCACAATGGTTCATACTATCAACAGCTCTCCATTCCTTGTAACCAAGTAAGTTTTTATGTTAAAAATCGATTTGAGTAATACCAATAGTGTCTATTTGAGTAATACCAATACTGCCTATAAAAGTTGTTTTGACCATGAAAAGTATACCATATTGTTGGTAGAAGTGAGATTTTGACATGAATTAATTGATCCGAAAATGGACAGTCTATTGTAGATTACTCTTCTTGAAAAATTTTCAATCAGTTTCACTACGTCACTTCAGAGGGAGCCGTTTCTCACAATGTTTTATATTACCAACCTCTCCCCATTACTCGTTACCAAGTAAGGTTTTTTGCTAATAAGTGTTTTGAGTAATAACCAATAGTGGCCCCAGCTTTTAAAGGGTTTAGGTTCTTTTTGTTCAACACAAAACAAAATGTCCACAGATTCATACTAAAAGCACTGGACACTTTGATAATTACTCCAAATAATTGTTGGCATAAAAACTTTACCGCCTTAACTGTAACAATTGTTCCATTTATGTATCATTTTGTATTCTATATTACCTTGACAGTATCACCAGAAACTGACCAGAACAAGAAAGGAAAGGACAAAAAGGTTAATGGCAAAGCAGATGACAAAGCAGCTGGAGTGGCAGATGTGTAAAATTGCACTTTCACACAAGTAAGAACTCACATCATTCCAGACCCAAGAGGGCGCACTCAAAAATTCTCTTTGGGAAGTTGCCTGACTAAAGATATGTACAGAGCTTCAGGAGTATCATTCTTGACCAGATAAACACAAGTTTAATTTTTCCCAAGTAAATACATAGCATTCTTAGGGTGGCCAGAGTCATGCTCGTTACAAAATGGACAGAAGCAAAGAGTGTGGCGCCCCCTCTTGCTTAAATCTAACAAGGAAAAGAGATCGAGTCCAATGTCAATGACACCAACTACCTACGTGTTTTGTGAAAATAAACAAATGACAACACTTACTACTTGTGTTGGTAATTTTAAATATACATGTATTCTTAAGGCCGAATAAGATTTCCCATTATTGTGGATTAAGTCATTTTGTTTTGCATTGCCTTGGACACTGAGGGCGCAATCGGGTTCCCATACTGGTAATAGTTTGATAGTGCCATGTAGAAAAAAAAAAAACATAAATAGTTGTACAAAATATTGTTTTTAGTCTGAAAAAATCCTATATTCATTCAGGTGAATATAAAAAAACAACAATACAAATTTATTATCATACTTTTTCTATTCTTTTCCAGAATTCTTTAACATCAGAATGTTGTCTTCGGCTGATCGATAGTTGTCTTAAAAAGAGCTTGAACTTTACTTGGTCAAATAGTGTCCAGTCAGTCGTTAAACAGTGAACTGAATTGTTTTAAACGGCAGACATGGGTGTACTGGTTCAATGCAAGTTCTTGACGGGCAGAGAAATACACAGGAAGATCATTATGTGACTCAAGACTGACCGTTGAAGTAGATGGTCGAATGAAACTCGAGAGAATTTTTTTTAAAGACAGCTTTTTAAAAAGAGCAAAATAAAACCGTGTTTTTTTTGTGTAAATTTCATCCTGCACTACAAATTAACTCTGCTCAGGCTTGTTGCAAAGCTGTTTGAGTGTAACTTAGTCAGCAGTTTGAGCCCATTACATTTGTACATTCATTAGAAGACAGTTCATTCATGTATAAACTATTGTACAGTTTATGCTTCCCCCTTTTTTTTTCCTTGTCTTTTTATCGTTTATTCTGTTTATAATTTAATGTAGGCTTTTGCTTTTAAAATTTATTTTAAATATATTTTCACAGTCGTTCATGGTGGTCTGTTTCTGTTCCCTATTTTATTTTTTTTAATCTTCAATGTATGCTTTAATTTTCTTTCCTAAGATGATTCTATTTTAATTAGATTGTTTTTATATAGGCTAAATGAGTATTTCTTATTGTTTTTTTGGCGTATCCTTTCCTGCAATTGGCGGCTCGTCCGCTGTTGGTTTGGTCAATAAATATTATATAATACGTTCGGCCTAAAAGGTTTGTAAGGTAACGTGTATACATAGAACAAGTACACTTTAAACACTCTCGTGTCAGAACTGACCCGGTTTCCAGGTCCCGTGGGGTCTGACTTGTTTCTGGGTGAGCTGACTCTGAATCAGTGTCAAAATGACCGATAAATGGGTCAAACTGTCGCTTAGAGGACCATTACAGAGTTGGTAAGAACAAAATTCGTCTAAGATCACATATTTACATACAACTTACATGGTCTAATGATGATGAGAGTAGAAAACATCCATTGATATATGTCTGTCTGAAATGTCATATTTGATAAGAAATATACCAATAATTTCCCGTTTTTTCTCGATGTCATGCAAAGAATGTGTAATCCTTTTTTTTATTATTCTCGTGACCCAGATTGCTGATCGATCTCCAATTTTTACAGGTTTGTCAGTTTATGTGTACATACATGGTGAACTGTTTTGTTAGCAAAAAAAAAAAAACAGTTCTGTAATGTTCATTTTTCTTCTAGTTAAAAATCCGTTTTTAAAACCACAAATTGAATAAGCCCCTCTCGGACTTTGAATCCGGGTTATTTTTTCGACATTAACGTTTTTTTTAGAGTGTAATATTTTCACTTGTGTGGATTTTATTTCATGACTTTGTTCATATTTGAAGTATTCAAAGAAGAACATTATGATATTCATGGATACGGAACTTAACTCGTCCAAAGATCTAAGATTAATCCTAAGTTAGGAGTAAAAATTTGCCCAGTTAGTTTCGTTCCCGTGTGGTTTATAAAGTAAGATTTTCTTAAATGTGTGTTACTTGTTTGTGCATTTAAAGGCACTGGACACTATTAGTAATCACTCAAAATAATCGTTAGCAATACAACTTACTTTGTTACGAGCAATGGAGAGAGAGCTGTTGATAGTATTAAACATTGTGAGTAAACTGCTCCCTATCTAAAAGAATTTTTTTTTTAGAAAAAGGTATTTTCTCCCTCAAATAATAAAATACTTCAGCTAAAGCCTTTTATTATGCATCTGAAAGCACACAAATTTGTGCAGCAAAGGGGGTTTTCTTTCATGTTTCTCTTGCAACTGCGATGACCAATTAAGTCAACATTTGCACAGATTTGTTATTTTATGTTGGGAAACACCCAGTGGGAACACTGGTCTTTGACAATTGCAAAACGTGTCCAGTGCCTTGAAAAATAAAGTTTTCATAAATGTGTGTAACTTGTGTGCACATTTAAACCGAGTGCTCGGTAACACGTGTGCGGACGACAAAATGTGTAGTGTTTATAACGTATACAGTACTGTACAGAATTTTAAATAATGCACCATGACACTAAAGACGCACCCGATTGGTCACTCGATCATGATAAGTGTGACGTAAACCACGTCCACTTCACGTGTTCGAACTTGCTCGACTTAAAAGAAGCCCATTAAAGACCTGCTTTGACGTCATTTGGGTAGGACGCCCTCATGTGGTAAAAAACAGCTTGATTTAATGGCCCATCCTGGTCACTGCGCATACAAATCTAACGGGAGACGTAATTGCAACAGGTCCATAGGAATAATCCTTTTTTTTTCTTTTGAGTACTGTTACATGGATGACAATTTAGCATGTTTGGCAAAGAGGCAAGCCCTCATTATGGAATTCATTTTAAAAAACAAAAATGTTCTTGAAGGATGAAATGAGGGTTATTTGTTAACATTACTTGCAGAGTTTTGGAGTGCAGCAGCAAAAGCCCTTGCACTGCATCACAGATGCGTGTATAAAGTTGACCTAGTGACTTCATGAAAAAAAAAAGGTATCAAGCGGGTTGTGTAAGTGTAATGAATATATATCAAAATGTGTATAGTTAGAGTGATTTTATCAGTCCGTCCAATAAATGTTTCCTTATTCCC
This sequence comes from Asterias rubens, assembly GCF_902459465.1. Lineage (NCBI taxonomy): Eukaryota > Metazoa > Echinodermata > Asteroidea > Forcipulatida > Asteriidae > Asterias > Asterias rubens. The sequence continues at coordinate 10,881,142 of NC_047078.1, read as the reverse complement.
GATCGCATATCTTATTTTACAACAGCGAGGGGTTTTGTACTGAACACTGCCAAACCATGTCTTGAGATGAGACTACTTTGTTAACAACGCCGTTACGTACATGTTCCCTTCTATTGGAGAATTATTTCAATAGGGGAAAGAAAGCCCGAATTCAATATCATTTTTACAACGCCGTTATGCACATCTGCCCAATTGAAGGACAATTTCATAAAAGCGTTGCAACGTAGTCTCCTACTCAAGACAGGTATTGACAGTTAACAGTGCAAAACCCCGTGCTGCAGTGTTACAAATACGCTTCCCGATCGGGAAAAAGTTTATGACCTCTGGAGAAGAAGTCACCAATCGTGGTAACGTTTTTGGTGTCGATGGCTTTTGGCGTGTAAATATGTCGATGTAGGACAATTAATTGTAGTATGCAGATTAAGCTTTGAGTGACTAGCCAAATTCATTTTTTTTTTCTGGTGACGTGAAGCTTTACTTATTTAATGTAAAACAAAAGAGGAATTTTACTTGACCCTTTTTTTTATTTTATAGAAACTCAAGTTTGTCAGAGACGCTTCAACTCAAATATCTTGCCAATAATCACTCTTCCTAATTAAAATAATTTTTTTGAAAGTGATTATTTTTTAAATTGTTTCTACGTGTACCCACAAAACTCAATTAAATCGAAATTTTGTTAAGTTCCGTCCTGTAGCCTGCATTGTTTATGCTTGGTAGTATGTAGTGCTGTAAATAAGAAAAACAATGTTTATTTAAAAAAGAAAAGAAATTGCGTTGATTTTTGTTCAATATTTATAACTCTGGTGAATTTAGGTAGCTTACGTATTGCTCACAAAGATGTATACCACGAATACACAATAGGAAACAGTCACAACATATTTTTGTATAGGGTGCATGTAGATTTGTACAATGGGCCATACTTCATTAATCCAGTAAGCAAGGTTTGCGCTGCTTAGCCGGGTCTTAGAGTAAAAAACTATACTATTTAGCAAAGTATACATTTTGTTTGAACAGTTCGATTGTTTAAATTTCTATAACAATTAGATGTATGCATCAAAGCTAACATGTGAAAATGTCATTTCAAATAGTGGTCGCGCTTTTCAGATATAGCCGCTGTTTAACGATAGCTGTTACATTGTAGATTATCTCAAAAAACAAATTTATGCTTATTAAAAACAACCAACGATCAACGACATTAAAACAACATCACAAAATGACAATAATTAGAAGCAGTGACAGCAGCACTAATCACAACAGAAGCAGCAACAATATAATTGTTAATTTTCCATCAGGGATAAAGGTTCTTAATTTTGGTTTTGACCCATATACACCGTGTTAGCACTGTATACTCGGTAACCCACGACCTTTACAATTCTAGAGCAGTGGGTGGCTTGAGGCAGCAATACAAACAATATAAACAACACAATAATAACAAACACAAAACAACAACAATAACAGCAAAAAACACCAAGAACAACAACAGCAGCAACCCCAACAATAAAAACAACTCATGGTTCATTGTCTTGAAACTCTGTACTTAAAACTTCTTCCTTCTTGAACATTCATATTGTTTGATTTGTCTTGTTGAAGTGATATCTAATTATATTTAATTTTACTCAGACTGCATCTGAAATAACAGATTGACAGATGCCTTTATAAATGCCATTAATTTTACTAGATATCTTGCCCTAGTTATTCTGTGTGATTGGCATGCACAATATTAGACGTTGTGTTGGTTTGAAAAAGTGTAATAAAGTGGAAAAAGCTACAATCGTTTCGCTTACTCATTCAAACGGTGTTTTACTTATAGTTTTGTTGTTTTAGTTTACTTTATAAAATAATCTTGCCCACATTTTGTTGTGTACCATGCTTGTGAATAATTTAATGACCTGTCTAACAAAATGTTACGTCGTCAACGCTGAGGATGGATCGGGTAAGTGCAGAGCATCAACATAAATTAGAACAAAATGGTGTGGGGTGTCGTGGCCGAGCGGATAAGAGCGTCGAACCAAAGCTCTGTTTTTTTCTGTTCAGCAGAGTGTGGGTTTGAATCCCGGTCGTGACACTTGTGTCCATGAGAAAGACACTTAACTGCAAATGCTTCTCTCCACCCAGTGGTAAATGGATACCTGTGATGGCAGAGATAGTTCTTGTAATTGATTTAGCTCAGCTGGCACAATAATGAAACGAACCTCAGTGGGAAGAACAACATCTTTTTGGTGGGAAAACAAATTGAATGCAAAGGTAGCCGATACAAACCTTAATAAAGTTTTTCCCCGGCCAATTCAGTTAAGTTTTCCCAGCTAACAATTACTTCGAGTAATTACCAATAGTGTACCGTGCCTTTAAATGTAAGTGTTTATTTGTTTTCCTTGTTAACAGATGTTACACCCCCATCGGGGCCCCCATTAGGAATCGGGGCTATCATTGGAATCGTCATAGGCGCCATAATCGTTGTGTTAATCATCGTTGGTGTTGTGGCATTCTGCTTGTGCAAGCGGTGAGTATGCTGCTGCTGCTGCCGCAATCAAAAGAGTAAGTCTAATGGAGATAGAGACACACCCATGAGAACACCGGACCCTCGGACCGTTTAGGATAAGTATACCCATGTTTTTTTTTTTAAACAGTTTCATTGTGTTAATCGCATTTAATATTGATAGTATGTACAATAGCACTAAACGTGTGACAGCAGCTCTCGAAATTATAAACACTGGGCTCGCGGTCAGTGATTTTAGCTTGAGGCTAGTATAGTAAACTAACGACCGTTGAATAATTACATCACACATTAAACTTAAAATCTGTCAATTCCGTTGAGATGTCTATTGAAGTATTAGGCCTACACCACCATAAGAACAAAGATTGTTCGAAAACAGTAAACAATTCTTGAATAGCATGTTCTTCTCAATTGGATTCCGATGCTGTAAAAAGAATTAACCATCGAGTCCAGTAATGGTTTTGAATGTTAGTTGTTCGGAATTAATTTACCTAATTAAATCACATGACATTCTGTCATCCAATTACGTTTTGAACACATTAACGCCACGTGTGTGTGCCGTTCTCACGATTTGCTCATCTAATAATATTGTTTGTTATGTATTTACTGTTTAAATGTTTATAATGATTAAAGGCATAATGTAAAGCGCCTAATGTAAAAGCCTCCAAGCGTATACAAATGAAGTAATTGTATATTATACAATGATTGAACATTGTTATTACTAGTGAGCATCTTTAAAATTTAAACCAGATTCAAACAAAAGAGTTTTTTTCAGAGACTTAAAACAGTGTAAAGAACTAGCCTTGTGAATACACAAAGAAGTTCATTCCAAAGAAATGGAACAGAATGATCCAACAATAAACATTAATGTAAGAGAATGATCTTTGACTACAAACAAAATGGAGGCACTCTTGTAGCGGTGTTGAGCAATGGCTGTTCAGTACTCTGTGGTAAATGGTTGAAGTGGTGTGTATCACAAGTATCTTGTTTTGTAAAAGATTAGTGTAGTCTTAACAAAATTTAAAGTTACACAGTAATATGCCAATACAATTTGAATGTATACAAAAGGTCGTGTTAGTATATCCACTCACTGGTATCAAGTGTATAAGAAGATGGGGTTAGGTAAAGGCCTCAAGCCATATCTAAAAAGCGGGCCTGCAAGCTGCAGCGCACAACGATGCATCATCTCCAAACCAATTTGAAGATGTAAAGAAGTTTCTACTTTCTAAAGCAGAAACGGCACTTCAGAAAGTCCAAATTGGAAGGGATATTGTTGATAAACCGCTGAGGAAAATGGTCTACTTTCAACAGTTATTGGGATTTGGGACATGGTTCAAGATGGTAATCTTGATTATATTTTAAACTAACTTTACCGAAGTTGAATTTTCATCTTTGAAAAATGTCCAACTCCTTAAGTCATACATTGTTTTAAACAAATGTGTACATCAACATCATCGGTAAAGTCTTCAAAACCCAAACAAACGGTACACGAAATGTGACACGATTTCATGTTTGCTTTTGTTCAAAACTGAAAAGAGATGTTAAATTTGCATCGGGGATAAAGAATATTAATTTTGTTTTTTTACCCATACTCCGATGTGTGTTGTATACTCAGTACTTTCCCGAGTGCTGAGTCCTTTTTTTCACAGGACTCGAGAAAGTACTGAGTATACAGTGCTAACACACAACGGTGTATGGGTAAAAACCAGAATTAATATCTACATATCAATAGTCAAGAAAGGTCTTAAAATATTAACCAAACGCTACACAAAGTGCGACCTCATTTGACCTTGCAAACCGGAGATTGAAGAATAAACCTTGTTGCTCATGAGTCAAGCATTGTATTTTCTTCAGAGTTTATCAATCATTCGGATAGGTTTTCAAAAATAAAACAGCTAGAGGAAGTTTTACCCCGAACGAGCTGCGGATCAGAATCATTTTTTCCCCACTAAAATTGTCGTCCTGGGGGGGGGGGGGGGGTGGTGGTTACAGAATGAGATTTCTGATAATTAATTGAAGTTGTAGATGGATTGTTTATTTTGGCTCTAACTACCATGACCAATTTCATTAAGCTGTTAAAGCAGAAAATACCGCTTAGAAAGTTTCTACCTTGTTATGGGAATTATAGTCTTAAAACACTTACAAGTTATATCAGTGTTATAGGAATACTCCAACCTAAGTGTGTTTGTTTTAAAACAATATTTAATCGTGAAACGGTGTTTTAATGTTGTGTTAATTGATTTGTTTCATGTAGATTTAGGCTTTCGTTAATTTGGCTGCATTTTGAAACTCAGCTTTGGTGTGTGCATACAAGTGCTGACTAGAATTGTAGTGAAATGTAATCATATTTTACTGGGCTTTTTTAATGTACTGGTATTTGTTGAGGTCAAATAAATAAATAATAATACTAGTGTTGACAAGAATTGTAGTGAAATTTAACCATATTTTACTGTATGGAAAGATTTGCGGTAACACCATGTAATGACTCAAATGAGTTGGGGTGGTTCTGAAAAGAACCATTGGTTAACTCGACGTTTCGATCAGTATGCTCTGATCGTCTTCTGGAGAGAGCTACTATTATGCATGTAAAGGCACATGTTAGCCTTTTGTACCATGGGCAATATTTCCGGGTAACACTCAAACTGGATTGTTGAACTGTAAATTGATGTTGAACTGTAAATGTATTATTTTGTTCTAAATATCAAGAAGTAGAAATTAGGCGTACTTTCGCATGAAATTTGTATAAATGAAGTACAGTTATTTGCCTGTAAACACGCTCATGATGTTTAAAAAGCACGCCTTTATTAGAGAATATGTTTAGACTTGTTTTTGTCTTAGTCTTGTTAATCCTTATATCTTTCCCCAACTTATTAAGTAGGAGCTCGTGTGCCTTTTCATCACAATCTTAAAGAGATGTATTATGTTAAGTATCAGCGCGTCGAAACAACCCTCTGCTGAATGCACGCATGATTTTGTATTGAGAAGTTCAATTTTAAAACAAGACTCGACTATCGATCTTTTTTTCCCCTTTTTTTTGGGGGGGGGGGGATTTGAGAGGAGGTGTGACCAATTAGTGCGCCAGACCAAGTGCTTGTGTTTCAAGAGACTGGGTTTTGGTCTTGGTCTTGACACTCTTGTGTCATCAGAGAGGTCTTCAATTTAATTACCAAACGCTAACACAAAGTGTGACCTATTTGACTGTGCAAACCGGAGGTAGTTTGAATGCTTGGTCATTCGGATGGGTGAAGCCGTACGTCTAGTTGATAGGCCTACGCATGTTTGAGAATTAGTACATTTTTAAGTGCCGATTTTTTTAGCGTAGTAATACCTGCAGAATGAGCCCCAAAGCCTTTTGTATTTCCCTTAAAAGGTACTACATTGGTTAAAAATATATATATAATTTAACCCGGCTTTCCTGTCATACAAAGATGAGCAGTTTCAGACGCCTGAAAATTAAATATTTAAAATTATTCATCGTCTCTGAAATATTTGTTTATGTTTTAAAAAGTCCCACACTGTTGTTCTCTTACGACAGATCACACAATAGTGCGTATGAATAGTAAACGAGACTTAATTATACAAATTTGAAGTCTTATGATTATAGAAGTGTATGTAATTTACGGTAATGCGTGGTAATTATCTAATCTAGATTAACAGATGAATGCAACGGTGTACGCTACTAACCAAACTGCACATTGTAAGGGGAGTTATGTTTTGTTTTCAGCTCTTTAAGTTTCAGCTCTTTAAATTTCTTACGCTTCGTTTAAATCAAAACATTATGATAAATTTTTAGCAAACTTTAGAATTTTAAAAATCAAATAATTATATTACGTCATTATAGGTGACTATTTTATCATTATCACTAATTTAATAACCGTTTTTAAAGGGTCTGTGTACTTTTTCCTAACACAAAACAAAATGTCCACAGATTTACATTAAACTTACACAGTTTGAAGATTATGATAGTAGAAAGCTTCCCTTGAATTTTTTTAATGAGGTGCTGTAGTGAAATGAGTCAAACAAATAATTTTCGTCTCAGTTTTAGCCTTTTAAAAACGCATGAGCCAGTTATAATATGGGTTTTGCTTTAATATCATAACTGGTTAATGGGATTTTACATGCTAAAATAATGTTCGTCTTCCTGAGACTTATTTTACTCATTTCTAAAAAACTGCACAACCTCAGTAAGTAATATCTGAAGGGAAGCTTTCCACTATCATTATCTTCAAACCCTGCAAGTTTAATGTAAATCTGTGGACATTTTGAAAGAGTACCCGAACCCTTTAAGAATGAACAAGGCTTAGACCACATTGACGTGTACATATGCTTTGGAAATTGCTGTTAAAAAATTAATGTTTACCCGTGCAAAATTTAAGCCGTGGATTAGATTCCTTTTAGAAAGGTAGATTTTAAAAGTTCATTTAGACTAATGTTTTCTTACTGGTATACAACAGTTTTTACTTTAGATGTTTGATGTGTTTACACGTTAAAAACAACAACTACCGGGGAAGAATTGACCCGGAGCCCGGGTCTTGGGGAGGGGGGGGGGGGCGGTAGTTGAAAGAGAAATCTAAATAAAACAAGATTTAAATTCTTTATTTTTTTCAAGAAAGGGTGTGGTAATGGGAAACAAATCGTTTCGTTTGTTCAATAAAAAAGACAAAATCTTCATTTTTTTTTCGAGAAAGGGTATTGGTAATAGGAAATAACAATTATTTTTGTTTGTTCGGCCTTACGAAGATTCGATTGACTAAAGCTTTGATAAGTAAATCATTACAGTTTTCATGATTGTAAACACTAACACATGGAGTCACTTGCAATTTTGTTTTGTAACAAGCTATGCTAGCTCTTATCATGCATACTCAGCATATTAAAATAAGACAGTTGTTTTACATGGATTGTGATGTAGCTAACAGTAAGCAATGCATGCATCTGTACCAATAAACAGTCGTGTTAAACACCAAAATTGTTTCGGAGTAATGTAATTGAGTCATAGAGCACTAATTAATTAATTTAGGCCCCCATTTTGTTCTCTAAAATAGGACGATCAATCGCCAAAACACAATGAGGGTTTAAAATTAAAACAATAAACACAGATAGATCAATGAACTTATATCCCCTCAAAGATTTTGGAGCATGGCCAGAGAAATGCTCCCTACACAAATATAGAGCACAAACATACCAACAATAAGGTGGTCCGTCAAAGACGTAGCTATTAAAGACACTGGACACTGTTGGTAATTGTCAAAGACCAGTCTTCTCACTTGGTTTATCCCAACATTTGCATAAATTAACAAACCTGTGAAAATTTGAACTAAATTGTTGGTCGTCGAAGTTGCGAGAAAAAAACACCCTCGTCACTCGAAGTTGTGCGCTTTCAGACGCTTGATTTCGGGACCTCAAAAACTAATTCTGAGGTCTCTAAATCAAATTCAAATACTTTAGTGAATAATTACTTCTTTCTCGGAAACTACGTTACTTCAGAGGGAGCTGTTTCTCACGTTTTATACAACCAACAGCTTCTTATCAAGTTAGTTTTTATGCTAACAATTATTTTGAGTAATACCAATAGTGTTCAGTGCCTTTACATCATGGAGAACGAGAAAGATTTGTCAACGTGACAAGGCCAACTTTTTTTTTTTTTTTTTTTTTTTTTTTTTACAAATTTATCATTGAGGGCGCACTTGGGATCCCTATGGAATAAATAAATAAAACGAGGCAACAAAACTATATTTTCGAACACACGAATCTCTGTTGAAATCGACTAAATAAACCAGTAGGTAATTCTGCTTATTTGTTTATCATTTATGTGATTTTTTTATTTTCATGTAAAATAATAGGGATATGTATTTCCCTTTTAAGACGTTAGTCCCGATGTTGTGTCCGATTTAACCCCAAAACCACGATACCAAGTTATAAAACCAGTCAATAATGCATGCAGTACTTTACAAAACGATAGCCGAGATATGCAGATAACACCTATCGGGACAATGTGAACACTGACGTCACAAAATGACAAAAGAGCAACACAAACCGTGGACTTCAAAATTGTAAACAGTCAAACAGAGAAATCAAAAACCTCAAGTCTTGCTTGATCTGATATAATTTCTCGATATGAAGACAGTGGGACATCTAGAAAATTTGTTCAGTAGGTAATTTTGTAACTCTTGAACATAATGTGGACATTTTTACCCAAAATCTCAAACTTCCTATTATGATTAGTGCATTTTGTCTGCCAGAAAGGACCTATAATTTACGAGGGCACTCTTTTAATGGCAAATTTTCAACGCCATCGATTTATCCGCCTACATTTGTACACATATCTACATCGAGAAAAAGGCAGAATTTGACGCTTCTAAACACAAAATTGCACATCGAAGCCTTGCAGCAGCAGGAGATGTAAATAAACGCCATGTTTTTCCTGCTGTATGCATTTTGTGACAATTCTTTGAAAAATTGTTGCGTCGGGCGGAAATGTTTCCCATTTGACAAACAAAGGTTTAAGAAAACATGGTTTTGCTTACCGTTTTAACTTCTTAGAACCATCTTTGCTGTAGACTACCTTTAGATGACCTCTTCCAGATGGGCATCCAAAATGATCCATAGACAACACACACATTTACAATGTACGGTCCGTCGGGAGAGAAGTTAATGTCCGTTTCACATTTAAGCACAAACACGAGAAACAGTTTCAAACAAGTTCACAGTCCCAGTAGACAACTTGTCTAATCGCCAGTTAAATTTCAAGGCTCATTCCACACTCTACACAACAGCCTTGGTAGGAAGCTTTGATACGTGAGGATGGAGACGTGTTGCACTTATTACTAGTCCACTAGTAGTAGAACATGAGAAGAGAGAAAAAGGAGAATGCCATCATGTTGACCATCCATACGCTGACCAAACTGATGATTCTCAGTTGCTAGCAACAGTCCAGAGGACAACTTTACTCCTCGCAAGTTAAAGATTTCCAGGCTCTTTCTAAGAGCTTACGTATTCCACACTCGACACAAGTATAAAGCTTTGGTATTTGAGGCTGGAGACTTGGTCACTCTGATTAGTACAGCACGATAACGCCATCTTGAACCATGTTGCAGCAATGTTATCATACAAGTTACTTTGGCTGTCACACAGTATTTTCTGCACTGCAGTTAAGCGCATAGACACATCTGTCAAAGAACAATGAAGATGGTGTTGACCAATAGACGCTCTCCAAAAAGATGACTCGCAGTGCATAGCAACATTCTCAAGAGTTATGCAATGCCGTGTAGAGTTAATCCGTTATTTCTTTTACGAAGCTTTGTTTGGAGACAACAGCTTGAATGCCAGCACATCCTTTGGCTGTTCACATATATTCCACAAGCTAGGCAGGCCGGCGTATTTAGTTTGACACCGCGGAGAGAGGTTTCGTACTGAAAACTGCAAATTTTATGTTTTTTGAGTAGGCTAATACGTTGCAACACCTTTTAAAAAAAAAATAATCCACCACTGGGGAGGTGTGAATAACGGCGGTATAATAATTATGTTGATTTCGGGTTTTCTTTCCGTTTTAAAATAAAACATGCAAGAGGGAACTTGTACACAACGGCGTTATTAGAGTTGTAGTCACATCTCAAGACAGGAATTGGGAGTGTTACGGTAAAGAAAAACTCGCTGCGGTGTAAAAAACAAAAAAAAGAAGAAAAAAAAGGAAAAGGATCGATGCATTTGAAAGTGTGGCGAGGGTCACTGCCTTAAAGGCAGTGGACACTATTGGTAATTACTCAAAATAATTATTAGCATAAAACCTTTCTTGGTGACAAGTAATGGGGAGAGGTTGATAGTATACAACATTGTGAGAAACAGCTCCCTCTGAAGTGCCATAGTTTTGGAGAAAGAAGTAATTTTCCACGAATTTGATTTCGAGAACTCAAGTTTAGAACTTGAGGTCTCGAAATCAACCATCTAAACGCACACAACTTCGTGTGACAAGGGTGTTTTCTTCTTTCATTATTATCTCGCAACTTTTTTCACAGGTTTGTTATTTTATGCATATGTTGAGATAAACCAACTGTAAAGACTAGTCTTTGACAATTACCAATAGTGTCCACTGCCTTTACACCTATACCAATACGAAGCATTTGAAAGGCGATGGGCGCGCCGATGTACATACCTTTCATCTCCCCTCCCCCTTCCCCAACAACAACAATAATACAAAATTACTGGTTACGGGCCAACGACACCGCTACTGTCGCCGGTTCAGTGACATAACCAGACGTTTTCATTTGAAAGAAGGTAGGGGGAGTTGGGGTGGGGTGGGGGTTAGCTGGGGCAACGCTATAATAGATCTTTATCATGCTGCCTCCATCTTGGTCATGTTCATCGTATCGAATAACAATGAGGAATGCCAATAATCATTTTGCAAATAGGAACCAGACTATTTTGTTCTTACAGCCTCGGTTTGGTAACATTAATATCAATGGGAGAATTTCAATCCTGCTGCACCATGATAAAGGTCTATTGGGGGAGGGGAATGTGCTAAACAATTTTGTTTGCATTTTTGCATCTTAAAGTGATGGAATGGAGCTTGAAGTGCAATTAAAAGCAGCGGACACTATTGGTAATTACTCAAAGTAACTATTAGCATAAAATCTTACTTGGTAACGAGTAATGGGGAGAGGTTAGTAGTTTGGGGAGAGGTTGATAGTATAAATATTGTGAGAAACGGTTCCCTCTGAAGTGACGTAGTTTTCGAGAAAGAAGTAATTTTCCACGAATTTGATTTCGAGACCTCAGATTTAGAATTTGAGGTCTCGAAATCAAGCATCTGAAAGCACACAACTTCGTGTGACCATGGTGCGACAAGGGTGTTTTTTCTTTCATTAATATCTCGCAACTTTGACGACCGATTAAGCTCAAATTTGTACAGGTTTGTTATTTTATGCATATGTTGAGATAAACCAACTGTAAAGACTAGACAATTACCAATAATGTCTTTAATTAGAAACGTATTATATGTTTTACCGAGAAAATCTTTTTTTGTTTTGCCTTAAGCACATAACGGTCATCTGCTGTATGCACAATTGTCGGTCATGCCCTGTGTCCGATCGGATTTAACTGATAAATGATGATCTCAGGGACAATGGTCGCAAATGTGCTGATGTTTATCTAATGCATTTAATGAATGCACTGTCAAAATGTTTAGACAGTGATGTAAGCACACTATCTCTCTGGTGTTTCATTTTTGTTGTGGGAATGCTATGTTCAGCAGTGCCGAAACTAACATCAACTACAAGGTTTCCCAATTCTTCCATTGGAATTACATGAGGGAACATGGACTATGAACGGATTCCTATGCATGATGTAGACGATGACATCTTACTGGACGAGGCCTCACAATATTATGGGGTCGCACCACATGAGGTTTCACCAGTTGAGGTTTCACTAGTTGAGATTTCACCAGTTGAGTTACCACCAGTTGAGTTACCACCAGTTGAGTTACCACCAGTTGAGTTAGCACCAGTTGAGGTCTCACCAGTTGAGGTCTCACCAGTTGAGGTCTCACTACATGAGGTCCCATCTGTTGAGGTCTCACCAGTTAAGGTCCCACTCCATGCGATCTCACCAGTTAATACCTCACCCTCATTACATGAGGTCTCACCACATGAGGTCTTGCAAGATAAGGTATCTGGAAAAGACGGGGGTCGGTCTGGATGGATAGCTGTGTTTTCGCTCTGGATGCAGGCGTTTATCTGGACAGGGTTATTTAAAGGTCTTGGTCTAATGTTACCGATATTACAGCAACAGTTCGACACTAATGGTGCCATTATCGGCTGGATGGTTGGAATGATCGGTGCTATGATAGGATTCGTAGGTTAGTTTACAACTTCCCTCCCCTAAACATTGATCCAATGGTATAGACTGTCGGACTTGCAATCACAAGTTTATGGGCTCCATAGCCAATTGCGCATTTTTACAATGACTAGAACATGTATTGTCGTTTAGTTACTGAAAAACAATTTCTTGTTTGCAATAGACGTTAAGATTGAATGTTTTCTTCCTTTGAGCTGTGCCCAAATCGTGCGTGCATGGATTCCAGGCTATTCGACTCTTATGAACATATTTTGTCAGGTCGAACGTTACAGCCATTTTGAGAAACGGTGGACACAACAGTATAATGCACTAAGGGTTAGGTGAAGTTGTCTGTATACACAAACCAAACAGTGCACTCCTATAGGAAACTATCAGGACGCTTGGTGGCAGTAGACTTATCAGGTAAACACATTGTTCTTGGTAATATGCGCATGCTCAGAATTACGTAAACAATGACGATTTACCTGGTAAATTTGCTGCCAGTTAGCGTTACAAAATCTCCAATCGTGTCCACCTCAACAAGCTATTGGTCTATAGTACTGTTGAAGTCCTGCCGGGGAAACATCAAAGCCTACTACTAATGGACCGATCCGGCCTCTCAATCAAACTGTGCGCGTTCACCCATTTGACCAATCACAGCAATGATTGTGGTCGGACAAACTCGGTCATGCCTGCGCGTATATTTGGCACGCGCGGAAGAATCGTGCAGAATGTCATTGGGAGTGCTTGTACACGTGTCTTGCTCACGTGCGCGGTGGGCGGAGCTTAGTGGAAAGCCGGAAAAGTCCACTGTCTTTGTTGTTACAGGTCCATTTTCAGGAGCAATTGGACGAACGTTTGGGACCGGAGTTGCTTGCATCATCTGTGGAACAGCGGTTGGTTTTTCAGCAATACTTGCATCCATTACAGCTAATGCTCTCCAAATGGCCATTATTTTAACGTTATTTTTAGGTAAGAAATGTAATCAAGGAGACAATTCTGAAAATCATTTGCTTGTTTTGTTTCATAAGTTGGAATTTTCTTTGCATAAATGGATGACTGTCATACGGGGTATAGGGGGTGTTAAATTGACACCATGGGCGTTCTCACATTAGTTACCAAAGAGAGAATCAAATTTAACGGCACAAAAATAACACTAACTTCTGGGAAATTAAATTGGCCTTGTTTTTAATCACACAGATGTTATTTTTGTTTTCTCTTTTATTTAACAACACGCACGGTGTTAACGTTAACACCCCAGTTTTGCAGTATGTTACCACTAATACTCTACTTATTGTAAACTGTGTTTGAAAGATGCAATCCTTCTTTTATAAGACTTTGTTTGACTTTATTTGTTTTAAGGACCTAGTCTTGGTATTCCTGACATCCTTCTCAAAGAAGCCGTGGGTCGTCGTTTTGATAAGAACTATGTGACAGCTCTCTGCATTGGGAAGACAGGTACATCTTTCGGGATGCTGCTCTTGACTCCTCTATCGCAGCTGTTCTTAGATACCTATGGATGGAGGGGAACATTACTCCTTCTTGGTGGCCTCTCATTTCATCTAACCGTGTGTGGCGCCCTCATGATTTCAACAGACAACAAAACACTGCAAACTACCCACCGATCAGCTAACGCGACCTTACAAAACCCGACAGCTAATACAACCCTCCGTGATCGATGTAGTGCTGTGTGGAAAAGTGCAGTTCAGAATCTGGACGTGAAACTGCTCCTGAATTTACGTTACTGGTCAGTTACGTTTATGCTCTGCTGCTCACAGTTAAGCTTCGACATGTGGATCGTGTACTTTGTTTCCATGGTTCAGACCAAAGGGTTTTCAGCAGAAGATGCAGCAACGTTTGTGACGGTTGCTGGTGTTGGGCATTTACTGGCTAGAGCAAGCCAGGGCTTCATACTGGACCGATGGGTGAAATCTTACAGCATCCCAATGGCGATTTTGTTCTCTACGGCCGGTGCAATGTTCTTCGCAACGCCTTGGCTGAACTTGTACTGGGAACTGATGCTGTCAGCAGTGCTTGTTTTGTTTTCCGTTGGTGCTGTTTTGTGTCTTTTTGAAGTTCTTTTTAAGCAGATCCTCGGAGTGGAATTGCTGACCGGAGCACTTGGATGGGCTGGGATAACAATTGCTGTACTGAGGTTTACCTTAGTATTTATACCAGGTAAGTGCAGTAGCAGAATGTGGTGTGGTCACTATTATACAAAAATAATATGGTTTGAATGAGGGCGCCCGGTAAAGAGCAAAATAGCACCTAGCACGTGATGATAAATGGACCAGTAAGAACTCGACTCTCGGTCATGAATATGTATGAGGTATAATAATTGAATATACCCTACCCCTGATCAGTGTGTTATTGCGCATCAAATGACTTCCGTATTCTGGAGTTTTCGTTGAGAACTTGTCTTGCTATGTATTCTACTGACACACTTACAAGTAAATTTCTGAACTCGGGAGACTATTAAGACCTGAAAAAACTGTTCTGATGAATAGTTAAAACTACAACATGTTGGTAGAGGTTATTGGATATGACATTTATACTTCAAAATCTCAAAACCCATGCGCATTTATGAAGGTTGTACACTTCTTACGACTTGTACAAGTTTTGATTCTGTGTTGTGTTGTGTAACAGATAAACGCTGTCATGTTGTTGATTTTGTTGATCCATCAGATTCTATGATCTTTGAACCTTAATAAAAACTAGCGTACAAGTATAACTTGACATCATACATGTTTTATTTAACTTCATTTATTTATATATGAACAGGTTTGATGTACGATCTCTCTGGTAGCTACAACGGTGCATTTATCTTTCTCGGTGTCATGCAATCTCTATGCTTGATTCCACTTGGTTGTCTCAAGTATTTCAAGATCATCCAATAGGTGGAATCTTTTCTTTAAAACATGTTACGTGTATTAAATATTGGACAATAAGTGTAAGATCATCCAATAGCTGGAATGTTTTCTTTAAAACATGTTGTGTATTAAATAATGGACTGTACTGAATATTGGGCTATACGTGTAAGATCATCCAATAGGTAAAACATTTTCTATAAAAAATTGTACGTGTAGTAAATATTAAAGCCATTGGACCCTTTCGGTAAACAGTATTAATAAAAAAAAAAAAAAAAAAAAAAAAAAAAGGTCCAAGGTCCACACTTCGTGTATCACGACTTATATATAAAATAACAAACCTGTGAAAATTTAGGCTCAATCGGTCATCGGAGTCGGGCGAAAATAACGGGAAAACCCACCCTTGTTTCCACACGTTTCGCCCTGTCATGACATGTGTTTAAAATAAATTCGTAATTCTCGATGTCGAGAATTGATATTGTTTTGATGTTTTCTCAAAAAGTAAAGCATCTCATGGAATAATATTTCAAGAGAAGTCTTTCACCATTACCTTCTGTAAACCCTGTAAATTATTTGTAAATCTGTGAACCTTTATTTTTTTTACTGTACCGAAAGTGTCCAATGGCTTTAAACTTTGTGCTGTTTCATTGGAAAACATTGATATAAAGTATGCCTTGCAGACTGAATCAAGTCTAATGTTTGTTTTTCTCTGTAGGCAGTGTAACTATTTGTTTGGATAAAATAATGTGAATAAAGATCAACTGTTATCTGCATAATAAATTTATCAACATTCTTCAGAATACACAGTGTTATAAATGTAATCACTTCCCAATGGCCCATACATCAATGTTCTACAGTAACAATATTATAACAGAGATCATGAATTTTAATTCACATATTTTAATTTATTTGTTCATTATACCTTTTTAATTTAACAAGATGTTTCACTCGACGAAAACCGGGGAAAAATTGTTAAAATCACACTCCGCTGATCATAAACCGTCAGCTGAATAGGTTCCTTGGAACGCTAGGTGGCAGCAGACCCACCAGCTAAATTTACATAGACCTTATCGCAAATACCAATGCGCAAGCGCAGACTATTGAATGAGGTGCATTGTGGGATAGATATGGATCAAATTTGGATACCAGCAAGACCACAATGCACCTAATTCCAAGCTTTACGCGCGCGCCCCGGTATTTGCGAAAAGGTCTATTGTTAATGCTGTTCTGAGCATGGGCACATTACCGATCTGAGTAAGTTTGCTGCCACCTAGCGTCACAGTAGTCATAGAGCCCGTCAACGGCATAAAAAGCACATTCTCTATAGTTTTACTTGCATTGTACTTGAATTACCTTTCTTGGCGCATTCTCTAACTGGTCTTGTTCAATCACAACAGCTTATTATGTAAAACTATTACTCAAAATAGAAATTGAAAACATTTAACAAATAATGGTAAAAGGTGAGTAAGTTAAAAACATAATATTAAAAACATCAAGGCAATCTCGCGTCAAAGTTTAGAACCGATTGCACCGTCTGGAGTTGTTAAAATGTCATAGAACTGTTAGTACAAATTAATATTATGTTTTTAAAAAAGGCACAGAGATACACATTTGGTATTTTAAATAGTTCCATTGCCTTAATCCATTATAAGTGGAGATTTAAACAAAAAAACTAACCTGTGAGCATTTCATTTCAAATAATGGTAGCGTTTTTGAGATATTGCAGAAAATCTGGGGAAATGTCCACTCCGTAATCCGTTTTTGAAATACACAATCTCTGTAACGTTTCATGCTGAAACGTTTCTCAGATTGATTTTCTTAAAATATTTATCCCCAAGACCATGTTTCCATCCAGGGCAATATTTATCAAAATGCTAAACATTGTCAACAGCTGAAGTGCTTTTTTAACAAAGTAAGTTTGTATGGTCAATTTGTTGGAGTTTAGGTAGACCAACAGTTTTATTTTCTCCCAATCTGTACTTGGAATCTCCCTGTTACATTTCAGGAGGATTAAAGATTCTCTGTCTTTCCAGAAATACAAACAGGTTTGGACCAAATCTGGACTGCTGTTTTCTTTTATTTATGACCGCTCCACTTTTTTACACTCGGCTGTGTAAACATGCTTAGCAAACAATTAAAGGTAAAACGTTTAATATTATTATAAATTTTAGCAAATTCTCAATTAAAGTGAAAAAAAGATGAAAAGGTGCGAAACAAGACAATTAAATTAAATTGAAGTGCGTAAAAATTATTTCAGTGCGAATGAAAAAAAAAATACACGAAACGGCCCAAGGCCTCTTTTTAAGAGCTCAACATCCTTACAACTTTTTGTAAACGTCGCCTTCGATTAACTTTTGTTGGTCAAATGAGAACCAATGTTTAAATTAACGATCTTACATAATATCCAAGGCGGGGTTAAAGCTTCAACTATAATGCCTTCGCATTCTCCTCAAAGTGATTTGTGCCCACTTTCCTTAGTCCACGTTGAAGTCGGCTCCATGGTGGTTTGCTTGCCTATAAAGGAAAACAGCGAACCAGAACTCATTTTCATTAAGCATATTCAAAACTCGCTAGAAGCACAGCATTTTTTTTGGCTTAGCAAAAAATAGGTAACAAGCCAAAATACCATACAGTTTTTATTTTCGTGACTGGAACCACTCAATTCTTGTGTAGCGACGACATTTGCTGAGCAAAATTATCTGCTTAAAAGCTTAATGAAACTGAGCCTCGGACACAGATGATGACTCACAACGACGCAGGCTTTGCGAAATGGCAAGCAACGAGATGTAATTTGGGGGAACTGTTCTTGTACGCTTGTTTTACAAAATGGTAGACTAAAGAGGTATTCGTGATGAACTGATTCATGCACAGTTTGGCATAAAACGGCAAATTAAATGCAGACATTTAAGAAATGCTTCGAAAATGGCTATAAACGGGCACATCCTTTTTATTTGTCAACTTGCACCTGTTATCTCCATGTAGTTACTCTTACAAACAGTGGTTTTAATTGGATCAAGCACAGGCCAGTGGTAAAACTGAATGCCCCAGGAAAAGTAACTGACTACCCATCGCAGGTTTATGAGTTAGCAAGGTAAATCAATGTCAACACACTCGTTCAGTGGAAAAGATGTTCATGTGTGTACTTTCCAAGTTGTTTTGGTGGCCAAACTCAAAAACTCTTTTGGAGCATTCGCACAGTACAAACATCTTGATGTTAAGATGCTTGAAGCTTGTTTGAACAAACGATATGAACAAGATAACTCAAAATGTCCATTTACTTATAGGGTTAGTGAGAAGCAATGACTTGATAGCTATTAAGAGAGTTAATAATCCAAAGAGTACTTACTGGTCAGAGTGAAAGACGTTGAGTCTTGAGGGATACTGACGGTCTCCACCTTGGAGGATCGAGATTTGAATGAATTCATCACCTGTTCAATAAATTAACAAATTTAATAATATCATTAAATATTTTTCAGTCAGGTATTTTGCATATAAATCTCGAAACGTTGCACAGGAAACCACAGCACGAGAACTAAAAACCTACCTCTTGGTCGAAAACACACTGTCCAAGAAACACGAAGACTCCCTGGAGAAAACAAAATCAAAATGATATAAATACATTAAAAAGCAACAATCTAAACAAGATGCAAAAATCACATTTCAGGCGACAGTAACTTCTATATGAAAGATAAAATGAGTATTTGACGTCCCACAATTCCTTGGCTATACAATAAAAATACGGCTGTAAAGCTTCACAAACGGTCTCAATTATTGGGTCATTATGTTCATTATGTTTTGAAAAAATACAACTCCATTCTTATGGACAGTTACTTACCCCCTCCCCCAACCAAAATAAAAATAAGATCTGGAATGGGCAAGGAAATAATTTGGCGATTAAAAGTCCTTGGCTATAGGCCTACAATGAATTTTCTAAGTATACTGCTGTGAAGCTTCACAAACGGTCTCAATTGTTTGGTCTCAAAAGTTCATGACTGTTCTGATTCATTACAGCTTCATACTTTTGGACAGTTATTGCACCCCCCCACCGAAAAAAAGGGGGAAAAAGACAAGAATATTATTCGTCGACATTGAAAATATTTAAAACAAAATTGTTTTGACAAAATGCCCTGAACAATATCATTAGGTTGATAACACGAACTCAGAGAAAAAGTGACAGGGACTATACCTGGAAACTGTTAAAGAGTACAAATGCATAAGCAAAGACGACAGTTTCTTTCCCGGTGTAGAAGAGTCCAAGAACCCACGGTAATCCCAGAAGAGGCTCCAGAACGATGGCAAGTCGAAGTCCAGATCTACAATAGAAACATAACTTAGTTTACAAGGTGAGATTTTATGATGAAAAACTATGAAATTAGGATCTAGATCTAACAATGCAATGGTGGTATGTCCACCTGTTGATTCTGACGAGCTTCTGTGAACAGTAGCCTCAGTTATTGAGATGCCAACAATACAGAGCGAATAGTTATGATAACATCACTTCAAATGCTTTATGCTATGTAAAGTTGCTGTATAAGGCTTTTGACCAAAAGTCTCCATTTACATTAATTTATTAGTGATTACCAAACTAATACCTTTCCTGAACTGTTGTCCCCCATTGATGAATAAATGTTTTGTACAAATGATTACTACGCGTTCAATTTAATACCTTCATCAAAGAACCCTAGAGAGTTCACTGGCACAAAAATAGTTTTGTAAGCCAAATTGTTGAAATCACTTACTTTAACTTCTTTGCATCACTTTTTTTTTTGTTAGCCTTCAGCGAGAAGAAAATGGAGACCAGCCTTATCAAGATAAAAGTATTAACCTGAAAGAAACATACAAGTGTGTTTAAATACTGGAACACCTGTAAAGACACTTTCGTCTCTGTTCTATATGACGAGATTAAACAAGTAAATACAATACTTATTCGAGCACCAGATTAAAGCAGTCACGATGCCTTTCAGATAGTCTAGAGAGTGTAATTCACCAAATCCAGGTGGGATATGTTAATAACTTGCTTGGATGGTGTCATCAGGTGTGTCAGTCAATATTATATTACTATATCACAGACCAAGGTTTGTCTGTGTGCGAGGCAATATGGAATTCCCTTTATAGACAGCGGAGTAGTCTATGTTACAACAAATCCAGCGGATAAACGACCCTGCCTTGGCCACCCAAGCTTTCAGCTATGTTTCTGAAGCTATTCACTTAGAATTCAGGGAAAATTTTATTTAAACTTTAAATTCAGTAGTAACAAGGAATAGAAGATAATGTTAGAGACTACACTCACAAGTATGATGGTTATAACTGGAGCAAGGAATGCCCAGACAAATCCGTCATCATATGATAACCAGCATCTGTTACAAAAAAATAAAAACTCATCAGACAAAAGGGGTCAGACAGAATACGTAAAATTACTCCAACTCGCAGCATGCCTGTTTAGAGCCTAGTACTGATGACGTCAAAGTGTGTTACCACTTTGCTGAAGAACAGGGTAGCATTGTTTCTCTGTTCAACTGATGCCTCCATTTTATTTTTCTCAGCCTCATTTAATAGTTTTGTTTATTGGTTATTCCTTAAAAAAACCTGTTTGTACTCTGTTTTCATGAAGTATGGAAATAAGTATAAGTTTTGAATTGAAAAAAAGAGAAAAAAAAACAGTACACACCAATACAACACTCCAGCCAAGCAGTAAAATATGATGCCACCAGTATAGGGGGCATTGAATTGAACTATAAGATCAAAATTTTGTTCTTTCAAACTGATACTTTATCATACTTTAATTAAGCAAAATTACCTGTCATTACCAGCATAGCCTCCGAAATTCACAGCAGCTGAGATAACCACAACACCAAGTGGGAAACCTGTGGTAATAATGATTGAGATATTATACTCGAACATTTTAAGATCCTGCATCCGATTTCACGAAACGCTAGGATTAATCCTATCTCGAGTTAGGACGAGTAACTCGTCCTAAATTAGGATTAATCTTAAGGTCTGCATGCTACAGTCCTAAGATTAATCTTAAGTTAGGAAGAGTTTGGTGAAATCGACGGCTGGTATGTTTCTGTTTGAAGTTCATTTAGAAAAAAAAATCAAACTTAAGCAGCAGCACCAACAGCATGTTTAGTGAGTGATTTCTTTTTTCAACAAAGGTAATACATTTCAGAAAAATCGAAAGATATTCATTGATATTGAATTATTTTAAAACTCATTGCCAGTCCATTTTCTCTTGTCTTATTGGGCCGGTAAACCAGCTCCATAGCTAATTTTACTAAACAGATTCTGGTTGTGGTGATGTTAGACAACGTGTTTGTTGGAAGGAGTCGAGCTTTAGGACAATATTCACCCCAGCCAATGAGAAGCCAAATGGGAAGTCGAATTCTCCATGGGAATGTTGGGTTGACTTTGATGTACAGAAAGGCGCCCTCTAGCGCCATCCAAGTGAAAGCAGCCAGCAAGAAGAAGTGAAGCAAGATGGCGACTAAGGTGCAGCCAACCTGAATTTGGCAAAGTTAGGCAAAGTTACAAATTTGCATTAAGACGATTATTATACACACTGATCAGATAGAAAGCATAATCGTAACAATTGATTGGAAACCTCCCCCCCCCCCCCCGGGAGATTCTGTCCCAACATTTGTCGATTATGTGTTCAAAGGTCTTCTGACAGCGCCCTCTTTCGAATCCTCCAACTCCACCACAAGTTTGTTTTCCATATGGGAACAAAAACTCTGCAGACCTAGGCCGTTCCCTTTGACACAGGCACATGAGCCACATTTAGTTTCTTAAATTTCACAAAACATGTCTAGCCCGTTTTATGAAGTAAAATAAAAATAAAAATAAGTAATTAACCAAATAATTGGCACAACAAGTTCAAGTGAGTTTCCGGTCCTAGGTTGGCAAACTTATTTATGAAAGAGTCTTACCACATTTTGGGTGTCGATAAAAAAGAAGATAAAATCAGAGACCATCAATGCAAAGGCTAAGTTAGCGTGGGTTACTATCCGGATGCTCGTCAGTCTGTTATAAATAACAAAAAAAAAAAACGACAAATATGACGACCATCAGTTAATGAGATCAAACAAACAATCTAATCAAACAAACTAACAAATAATTTGTAAACCATTCTGTATCTCTGTTTGGAAGTGATACATTATCCAAATCATTTTATTTCGAAAGACAGTTTTCTCAGTCTAATTTACAACAGCTGACAAAGTACATTAAAATCTCCTGAAAATATCCTCACTAAATTTTACCCACTTCTCTCATGAGAGAGCCCTCTTGTGGTAGTTTATGAGGTCAATATTAGCCTGAACATCCGACGTCACAGATCGAGTTTTTTCCAATCCAGATTGGAAAACTATGGAAAGCCATTAGTGCAAATCAAGAAAAGATCGCTATTTTTTGTAACAATTGAACAAAATTTGTTTATTTTGTTTAAAACAAAACAACTAATTGTGAGAGGTATTTATTTAATTGAAAGTTGCAGAAAATGTTGAATTAACTTTGTTAAAGCATCTGTTTTTACAATTAAGTGTTTTACTAACATTCGGCCGACCGTGCCAACCAAGGCGGTATGTTTATCAACAAAAGAAAGATCTATTACGCGAGGTCTGCTGTTGGGCCCACGCCGTGATCACCTTTGACCTCTAATTATTTCACATGGCCTTCATGAGATTCACAGTTAAATCTAACGTTATAAGTGTGTACATAAAACAATACCTTATCGACTGTATTCTTTCTGACTATACTTACCGAAGCAATGTGTATGCCATCAAAGTCACAGCAAGACACACAATGGAGAGTGCTAGTCCGATTTTAGTTAGGACATCCAACATGTACGTGTCAAACGTTTCCTCAACCTGCACAAACACAATTTGAAGTGAGATGGAATGTGAGACTTTGTAACGCTAGGTGGCAGCATTTTTAAATGCTCACTTATTGTATTACACAACTCTGAGCATGCATCCGAGAGAGGGCGTGAAGATCAAACAAACAAATGTTGATGCTGACCCAACAATTTTACAAATTCTCAACCTCGTAACATTTGTTTTTGTTTTCTTATTTAATATTATTACTTTTTCTCATGATTGACAAAGTATAGTCATTATAGTATTATCCAATGACGTCAGTGATCGACCCTGTGGTAAATTGTAAATTGTAAGCATAATTAAACCAACTTGACATGATGTACCGCGAGTTCGTTACACCAATCATCCACTTTTGAACACTGACATCTCGGGCAAACAATTTTTCAAGTCACAGGCTGCATGTTCACATTTGTTGTATTCATTAAAAATTCATCATAAGTTTTCTGTCTTCACTTACCTCACCAAGACGCAGCAAGACAGCGAAATGTGTGAGGTGATCACAACTGCATGTTATGTTAACGCTGCCATTGCCTTTGCTCCAATAAGAGTTATCGTACCCGTTGGAATTCAAAATAACACACCCATCAGTTGCCCAATCACTGCATGAAAGAAGTAGACAAAACAAGTTACATGACCATAACATATACATTTGTACAGATTTAATTCATTCATTTGTTCGTGCAGGCAGGCTTTTAAAACATCAAAAACACACAGCAACAAAAACTAGAAATATATGATTGAAATACATTAGGAAAACAATTAGAGACGTATCAAAAAATAGAAAGCAAACAGATGACTCCGGATTGCCCAAAAGCGAACCAAACCCTTTAGGTTTACAAATAAGACTTTTAAGTCGGCCGTCATAAAGGGGGACATTTTAGAAATAAAAATGAACCATGAAAAACTGTAGGCCTACATCATGATTTTCACCAAGAAGTTTATTTTATCACTGAATGCAAGAATATTTGTTTGTGTATGGCCATGCATAAAGTGTAACCAACTTACTTGTCCATTCCTGAACTAAACGAACATACCGGCTCGTACCCAGGCATCTGCAAAAAGCAATTTGATGATTAAATTAAAAAGTTATAGATGATGTGACCTGTGCAACACACGTTAACAAAAGAGCCACAGAGCATGGACTTCCTGTGGGCATGATTTGTACACAGCCCAATGGAAGAAAACATAGTGTCTTATATTTTATTGAGATTGCACTGTCTAACACTCTTACCCCTATCACCTGTTGATATTATGAAAGGGGGGCACA
Organism: Asterias rubens; assembly: GCF_902459465.1. Taxonomy (NCBI): domain Eukaryota; kingdom Metazoa; phylum Echinodermata; class Asteroidea; order Forcipulatida; family Asteriidae; genus Asterias; species Asterias rubens. The sequence continues at coordinate 10,856,815 of NC_047078.1, read as the reverse complement.
TCTCAAAACCTAACAAGCTTTTACTTTCATAAACCTAGGACTTATTTTTAAACTGCAACTTTCCGATAGGACCAGTGTAGTACATTGCCTGCCAGAATACCCAAAGAATGCACAAGGTCAAACTTATTGTAAACAAATTTCACATGGTCTACACTTCCATCTGAATAATGGCGATTACCCCATGTTTATCCCATAACAACGTGTGTAGATAAACTAAGTATTATACATAAATGGTGGTCAAATGAAGGCTGCTCATAGGCCCATCCTGTGTGCGTATTGTGTTGTCATTGTTTCAACATCGTTCTATCTCTGACATGTAGCTGTAGACACGTCAAAGTATAATAAGGTCATTTGTTCAGCCTTGTGCTATAAAAATTTTTCAGGGGAAGAGAGCTGAAGTTGAACATGAATGATTGAGTACGCCCGTTTTCTAACAGTGGCTTGGTTTTCTAATAAAACATACTTTCACCAACAATACCAATTCACATTGCCAACTGCTACAGCTTTATGGCTCCCTTTGGAGTTTTGACAGTTTTGAAGAGCGTTTATATTTTCATCACTATGCACAACCCCCAATGCCATCATTTGTTTGTCAGATAAAATAACAATGTGCAATTACACCTTGTTTGCTCAGATCAATTGTTGTCGGGTAAAAAAATACTCCAAAAGATAACACGAGATAACACATAACTCGAGAAAGTACCAAGTATTTACCACACATCAGTGTAAGGGGAAAACCAATTACATTCTTTATCTCCGATGCAAGACTAACAATTTATAAGATCAACTTACCCCCTGAACGGGAAATGTTAAGCTAACATGTGCATTACTGAAGTCGGTGATTTTAGACCCCTGTTCGTTAAACACAGTCACTTCGATAATTCTGCTCCCGAAAGTCAGAGGTTTTTCTACACCGTTTGACCCTGAGAAATTACTGCTCGACTTGTAGACGCTTATGACAACGATCGCTTAAAAAACAAAAGAGAGTAATTAAAAAGTTGAAGGAAATCATATCGAGCAAGAAATATAAGTTGTGCACATTACAGCAAAGCTCCACTAAAAGTACCGTAAGGGGTTCAAATTAAACATCATTTTTATCCGGCAACTCGCACCCGTTATCTTCATGCAATTCTTTTTCCAGACGGTTGCCTTGGTTAAATCATGCACAAACCATTAGGGCTGCGCTGCTAACTGGAAAAGGAAGAGTAACTGCTCATCCATTGAGTTTAATGACCAAACCACATCCACTAGGTGAAAGTGTGTTTAATTTGTTTGGTTTCCAAATTCTGAAATTCTCTCATAGTGCTTTCTCGTAATGATGTTCCCTTGTCCCTCTCGTGCTTCCATAATTTCACAGCAGGTCATAGACCACATCTCAACGATTCAGTGATTTTTTTGTATTATTAGAAGCGAGATTTATAACTTACAGTTACCATCCGACGATTCAATACTTGGTATTTTGACGGAATAGACCTGATTGTCGAGTTCCGTATCAATATTGGCGTATTCACCTGCCTCAGTGTTCATGACAAAGACTGTTACAACTGTGGAACAAATATATCAATCGTCCTACTATTAGTTTGATAGGTGCAGTAGAGAGTAAACATACATTTGCTACAGTATAATGAGTTATTACTCTGAATACAAATTTCCAGGGATTCCCGTTGGGGTCTCAGCGGGATTCTTCGGGGGATTCCGCTGGGATCCAAGTGGGATTTCGATGGGGTTTTGCCAGATTGTTTTTGCAGTATCTTAATTACATTTTCCTCACAAACATTTTCCTCACAAACCTTTCCATTGCCATCACAAACCTTTTTCCTCCTCTTTGTAGGTTTTCGAAGCCCCACAGATATCTCTGTCACGATCTGTTGTTTCCAAGTTCTTGAAAACATGAAGGTCATTTGAGTCAGTGACGTTATCACTTGAGTGGAATATTCCTCCGTTTGAAAAACCTGCTGCGTATGTTAACACAGATAAGAAAATCATGAGGCATAAAGAATGTTGTCCAAACTGGCGATTGTTAAACATGCCGACATTGACACAAACAATGCTGTGCTTTGAGCACCGTTTTTAGATAAGACTAAACCAAGCGTTGACTCTCACGTAGGGACTTAAAGAGGCCCATGACGATAACATGTTGACAACTCAGGTCTGTGGTATTTTATAGGGATTTGCACCGTCATAAAATTGTGCACCGTCATTAAATTTTGTTTGAAAACAGCTTATCATTGAAAGTTTAGTTTTGCTTTTCTAAAATTCTTAACTTGGTTTGTAGACAAAGACACCAGAGGTTAGAGGTCAGTCAAAAACAAAATGGGAAAAAAGGAAAGCCCCTAGAGTTATTGATAATAGTTATGACTAAAACACACATCGTTCTGCAGGATGGAACTTGTATACCTGTTACTGTAACAAAATAAGCTACTGAAAATATTGGCATATGACATGTTTGACTCACGGAACACAAGCTTTGTATTACAACACTCTTGTTGTAGTTACATTATGCATTTGGCATTGAACAAATTTTTTTTAAAAGAAATGCTGTACTGTTAGCCAAAATTAACTGAATCTGACATTATTGTTTATACAACCTTGAACGGTAAAATTAGCCCAATAACTCATGGAACTATTATCCGCAGAGGTCGATCTGCACACTATAGTGGAGTCACCATAACCTCGTTCCCGGTAGTCTGATATCTCCAACATAGATGAACGTACACAAGGCGACACTTGCGTCTCTTGTATGTGCACTCCGGTCTCGGGTAAGCTGAGCAAGGCTTTCTGCAATCGGCAAGCTGGCTGATAAACTTCCCACCTGAACCCCAAAACGTTTGAATCAGTGCTTGCATTACACGCAAGGCGAAGGTATGATTGATCAAATCCTTTAATGACTTCGGTCAGACTGAGGCCTTCCGAAGTGCTTTTTAGACTTGCGTCAACCGCTCCTGTTAGGGGAAAAAACACACACATTGTATTTGATCTGACTAAACAGACATTTCTATACATTAATTACTTCATCGATCAATTTTGAGCACTGAGTAAAAATGTTTAAAAAAGAAGAAAAAAGATACATATATAAAAAGAGAGAGAGAGTAGCATATGATGAGTAGTTTGCACCTTCCTGTTGTGCAATTTGCACACGATTGTGAAGCTTTTTCAACTGAAGTAAAATTTGCCCTCATTTTGGATCAGAGCAGTAACAAGCCAGTAGTAGTAGGAGAGCAGTTTGTGACCCATGTGGAACAAATTGCACCTGATTGTGGAACTTTTTTTTTTTTACCGATTATGGAGTACGGAAACGGGAGTAGTTTGTACCTTCAGGTGAAGCAATTTGCATCAAACTGTGGAGCTCTTTCAACTGACTGATAAGCAATTAGTTCCTTAATTTCTGAACAAGCGAGTAATAGTAGGAGAGCAGTTTGCACCCTATGTGGAGCAAATTGCACCCGATTGTGGAGCAGTTTGTACCCAATGGTGGAACAAAGCATCACGAAAATAAGAGAAGAGCGTAGTAGAACGTGAGTAGTTTGCAAAACTACAATACCTCAGCAAGTAAAATTTTCAGGGAAGCTTTCTAACACCACTATCTTCAAACTATGTAAGTTTAATGTAATTCTGTGGACATTGTGTTTTTTGTCCTACAAGAAGTACACAGACCCTTTGAATAAGAAAGAGCATTCTATTGTTCAACATACCTGTAATTGTTAAATTTATGGAGCAATTCGTGCCTGTCCAGGGGTCAAAAGTGGAACAGGTGATAACTGACCAATCAAATCCTTCATTGGAATAATTCGTCATCGTAAACGTAGAGTTCTGCATATACTCTGACAACCGTCCCTTCTGTGCGTTTATTCTAATACTTGCTTCTAAGTCGACAACATCCAAGTGACCACACTTTGACCGAGTGACATGCCACGAGTGGGATATGTTTGCGTTGCCTTGCACTGTGCATACGAACTGACCATCTGACGTATTTGCAGTAGCATCCAACTGTACGAGTTCCAATGAAGTGCAGTTCATTTCTTCAATGTTTTGGACTTCCACTTTCTCCACTGAAAAAAATAAACAGTTCATTGCTAAAACACGTTTTCTTCTTAATTATGAAAGCTATCATTGCGGTCCCAAACAGGGTTGGATGAGATCACACAACTTGACAGGTTGCGGTCTAAAACATGACTAAATGAGATCACAAGACTTGGCATGTAAATAAGCACAAAAATAAGCACTCATTTTCCTGTACGATAACGTAGAGAAACGAAACAGCAGAAGAATTTAACACGAACATCGTAGACATCGACAATCAACACAAGTAGTTTAAGCCCTAAACTTCATATCTTTATACCCATCAGCAACAACAATGAAACTTAGAAACCTACATAAAAATAATGGTAGCACACATTGAAATCTCAAAACAAACAATGATACCTGAAGGGAGAGTGAAATTGGCTGAATGATTGTTAGTGTTAGCAGGGATCGAGGTTGTACACATGACAACTGAGCCTGCATATCTGTGTTCGAGGTGATTCAAAATGGTTAACGTTGACGAAAAAACGCACGATGACACCCTGTTCCTTTCAATAATCACATCACTGTAAGTATCGTTGATCACCAATGACGTCAGGTTTGAAGTGCAGACTCGCCATTCAATTGATGAGCCAATGGCAGTACACAAAAGCTGCTTATTTGACCGATTGACCCCTTGGTTGATCTCTACGAGGCTGTCGATCTTTACTACCTGTATTGCGATGTCTTCATTAGTCTCGTTCTCTGGAGATTGAAGGGAGCAAACAACATTATTTAGGAGGAAGAAGCTATAAGTAATTAGTAAACTTGTGGATAAAACAATGCGTTAATCTCCTTGTGGTAGTGTTGGCTCTTAAAAGAGCCGTTGTGGTCTCTGTTATTATTCGAGTAGGATTTGAAACTTTGCATGTTGGAGTATAATCAACCGGTTCTGAAACAACCGATTCTTTTCAGAACCAATAATAATCAAAGAGATTTACACACTGCATACCTCAATTTTATTTAGAGTACGGTATAAACATAGTACGTTGTTACTATTATAGTTGGAGACAGTGCGAGTGTCATTATGGAAACTTACCTGAGATAGTAAAGTTTGCCGAATAATTTGCAGATTGTCGAGTATTAAACGTCGAACACTCTATAATAGCACCATTGTACCCTACTTGTAGATAGCTAAATATAGTTAGTGTCGACGTCTGAAGACAAGACGAGAGTTCTTTATTCTCAATGGTAACACCCTCTTTTCTGTTAATCTTGAAATTCTCCCAAATACCGCATCTTGACTGGTAGACTCGCCACAGAATGGTCGGGTTTCTTCTAATTGAACTTGTACACTGTAGATGCAGATTTGAACCATTCACTCCCACAGGCAGTTGTGCCAGTCTATGAATATCAATATGCGTATTTGATAATGGATCTGCCGTAGATTGATATTCTGTAAGGCAATAACAGAAGTTAGGCAATCAGGTTGAAATAACTTAAATAGTTATTTGACTTATTAACAAACTTACACACAAACTGGTATTTGTAAGCACTTATAATACCAAGTACTTTCACAGGTCTTTTGAAAACATTCCACAAGCATGTTACTCGAGAGGGATTCGAACCTCAGTGTTTAACATACATCGGTATGAAAACATTATTTCTTAAGTTGGTGGTCTAGTAAAAAAAAAACAATGCATATCAACACAATTAATACATTATTTAGTTATGTTTATTTACCATTACATTGAACTTTTGATGTCAAGACAATACATAGAGAAAACTTGGTTTTGATAAGGTTTGATTTTTTGTGCGTTGATTCCATACCATTTTCAGAAAATATCCCAAGTAAATAGAAAGTAAAAAATAAATTCAAAAGCTAATAATTATTATATAATAAGTATACAAAATTAATATATTTTTAAAGCAAATAACAAACTAGAAATGATACTATGTGAAAGAGGGGGGCGAAAGCATGAGGCGAAACAGCGAAACAAGGACAAGAGGGAACAAAACGAACACTGACGAATCTTACCCTGTATCGTAATTTTTTTGTAAGATGATTTCGAGATTCTAGTGGCACTTGCTCTGCACTTTATAACTGCGCCATGATAACCACGTTCAGCATAGTCCGAGATAGTCAATGTAGATGTCTTCAGGCATGGTGATGTAGCACGATCCTCTACCAACACACCAAGTTCTGTCATTTGATGTAGAGTGTTCCAAACATCACACAGAGGGAAATAGACGTGCCAAGCTATGGACGGGCCGGAGGATGCACTTGCTGTGCAGGAGAGCCGAAGGTCAAGTTGGCTGATGTTTTCTGTTAAGTGTTCTAGACTATGAAGTTCGACAGTCCAGTCTTCAATTTGTTCATCGCTCTGAATTTCTACAAGAATCAAATGCGTTCATTAATCTAAATCACTTGAGCAAATCTATGCGTGTGCTTAGTCTTTATTTTAACAAATGTTTACCAAGTTCTTCACAGTGTTTATAAGCCACTATGATCACAGAAACCTAAGAGGATGATGAATGAACTTATCGCACGCCGAAATGATGTTAAAAGTAGGAGTTTGTGTATCCGGGTATCAGACAAATTAATGTGTCAACTTCCACTACTATTGTCTGTACACAAACTGTGCCATTTTCGAACACCTTTCGCGCATTGTGTGTCCAATTAGCTTCGAAAATTATATACAGGCGCAAAACTTATAGTTCGTAAAATAGTGCGGAATGTGTAGTACGCAATACATTAAATACATTAACATATTTATAAATACATTTTTTTTTAGGAAAGACAGCTAGGCCCTATAGGTTCAGGGGATGAATTTGTATTTTAAAATGGGAATGGTCCATTAAATGATGCCTACCTGGCGTACTGAAGTTTACTTCCACATGGTCGTTGCCTGGTGTGGAAGCTGAACACACCACCTCAGCGCCACTGTAACCTCGCTCACGGTAGTTCGTTATCGTAAGGACAGACACCTCAACACAATGTGACACATTACGCTGCTCTATAGAGACTCCATCCTTCATTTCGCTCCGCAACAAACGCTCCCAAATACCACATTTGGAGTGATAGACTCGCCAAGCAATGGTCGGACCGCTGACGGCATTTGCTGTACATCGGAGCTGTATATCCGAAGAATTAGTGGCCGTTGGCACATGTGTTAGATCGACATTCAACGTCCAGTCTTCAGTACTGATTCCAAAGTTATCTGTAATATAAACGGTATCAAGCGGGAGAAATTAAGAAATCTTATTTTGGCATTAATATTGATGGGTTAATAAACTATAACAATCCTATTTTCTTAAATTATAATCACCTGGGATCACTAAGTGAGCCGAATCCGATGCGGCATCGAATGGTGTTTGGGTTGAACAAAAGATGGCCGAACCCCCATAACCTCGTTCCCGGAAGTTGAAAATAGTCAGGGTAGACATTTTGTCACAGAATGGTTTCTCCTCCTCTTCAATACGTGTACCAGCATCTGTATGGTTACTTAAATTCTCCCAAGCTTTGCATCTTGGTCGATAGACCTGCCAAGTGATGAACGACGCAACAACCGCACTGACCTTACACTGGATCTTGACATCTGATTGGTCAATTAATGGCGAGAGTGATTCCAATAGCTTAATTTTTAGCCTGCTTTCTTGAAGTAGAACATGAGAGTCGTCTTCTGAACTTAGTTTGAAAGTGCCTAAAACAAACAAGTTTTAACAAAAATGTTCAATTGTTTTTCACAAACACAATTTGCGTGATGATGTGTTCAGTTGGTCGAAAGTAGTTGTTGTATACAAAAGCCGTTCCGACACGACAGGTAAAATTCATTGTCGTGGTAACGTACGAATGCTCAGAACTATGTTAACAAAAGACCTTATCGCAAATACCAATGCGCAAGCGCAGACTGTTGAATGAGGTGCATTGTGGGATATATATGGATCAAATTTGGATACCAGCTAGACCACAATGCACCTAATTCCAAGCTTTACGCGCGCGCCCCGGTATTTGCGAAAAGGTCTATGGAAATTTTCCTAGTAAGTCTGCTGCCACCTAGCGTTCCAAATTCTCAAATTCACTCACCTGTGGTTGTATTAGGGTAACGTTCCCATGTATACTCCACCAACGACACCTCAGCGAGCTGCAAAACTGCCTCGGTAGAGCCCGGATAAGAAGGATCGATGTCTATGCTCACCCATCTTGCCATCACAGGCGGATCACACTGGAAGACGTTTATGGCACCAGCATAGCTCTGAGCCGACGTGGCTGGTTTACCGCATTGCTGATTGTTAAAGTAGTTCGAGGAAAGTCCGGCTCGGGCTGTTGCTCCGATAAAGCGGGGGCCTTCAAGATGGCAACAACATTAATAAAAACATTTTTGTTTGAAAGTCCACCAAATGTTGGTTCACTTGTAATCTTATTATGTTTCTTTGTTGTTGTTATAACAGTATAATATTGAAATAGTGCGAGGCATTCACAATGACAATGCAAAAGAGGACAAAATAGAAACTGGGTGTTTTGGGGGAAACAGAGAACAGAAGAAATTTTAAAACTTATCAAGTTTTGTAACTCCATAACTTATTTAAGCCCTGATGAATATGTACTGGGGACGAAGATTTCTCCATGACATCGGACAAAATGTTGGTGTTTTTTCTCAGCATTAATACTTAGTCGAAGGTTATCAGTTTCAAAATATTTTGTTAGTCATCAAATCGATCGCGTGAAAAGAATGACACACATGCACTTACCGCAACATTGTGTCCTGAGTTGAACTGTAATTTTGCCCAACACGTGTTCACCGCCCAAGTCAAGTTTCCACCATGGATGAGGGTCTTGAAACCCTAATACACGGAAAAAAATCACAAAACAAAATAAACCTATGCAGTGTGTATCTAGCTGTAGGTCAGTCCCGTATCACTAACCACTCCATTTCTGACATGGTTTTACAGGGCATTGAGACACTAGGCAGCCACCAAGAGACTGTTCGTTTGAGCAGGGAGAAACTCTGTTGGATCAGGCGCCTTCAGACCATTCAACCCAAGGTCTGAACGTCCAAGCCAAGAAAGAAATGACTAATAAACCTTTTAATTTGCTGTCTCCCTTTTCTTTCAGATATTCCCCTTTTTAGCCCGCCTCATTCACTAATTATTTACTTTTCCCCCTCTTCCCAACCTTTATATCGTTCTTTGTGTTTCCATTTTCTTGGTCAAACAAGACTCTTCCCTTCAACCTCCATAATTTGTGTCTCCCTATTCATTGTTAAAGCCCACCCCTTGCTTGTTCTGCTTGTTTTCTTACTCCATTCATGTATTTGCACTTCACTGCTTATGTTACACTTCTGTTCATGTTTGTTGTCATAGGCTTCGAGAAAGACTCTGCTAGGGTCGAAACGTCAGGCCATGAACTATTTTTTTTGCAAAGGTTTTTATGCTAACAAATATTTTGAGTAATTACCAATATCGTTAAGTGCCTTTCAACCAATGTATGACGGATCTCAGACATGAGTCAATGTAAAGTAGACGCTTCGAAAACTATGCCTCATGTGAAATCCTTACCCGTATGACTGAAAGATGCTTGACTGCCATCTATAGCTTTCTGTGGCGGAAATAGATTGCTGTAAGTGGTACTCTGTGACGTAGACATTCCAGTCAGAGAAAGAGCTTAGATGTAAAAAATGAAAATGAAAGGAATTTCAACCAAAACCTCTGATTTTGTTAAAGGTCGTTTGCTAAGTTTTTTATGTGCCAATCATCATTCAAGTTACATATAGTTAAAATTATGATACGTCGCTTATTTTCAACATTGCAATTACGACACCATGACTAAATAAGTCCCAGCTAGAAAGTGTATGCAATCTTACCATGAACACTTTTGAGACTGCTACGGTCCCATTTGCATTGCTTAAATGCGTAAAGGAAACCAACTAATACACTGTTGCAAATGACGTCATTTGAGTAGGACGCCCTCACTTAAAGGTCAAAAGAAAGTTGGTCATTGGCCAATCTCGTTCGCCGCATCGTCATTTTACCTCTCAGATGGTGGCTTGATTAGGTCAATGCATAAGGTACGTTCGTTAATGTAATCAATGCTTACTTTGACTGGTTAAGAAGCTAGCTGTTTTGTTATGAGATGCATCCTGATTGGAAGCCAAACACATGACCACCGAGCCGCTGATTAATCGCTCCAAATAGTTGAGTATTGTCAAGGTAGACGTCCGGACACAAGACGATACATTGCTCTGTTCTATGACTATTCTATCGTCTGTCCCGTTTTGGAGGGTTTCCCAGACGTCGCACTGTGAGTGATAGATTCGCCATGCAATTTCTAGACCTGAACTTGCACTAGCTGTGCACACGAGCCGGAGATGTGATTGGTCAATTCCTCTGGTCACTTCGTTGAGGCTGCGAACTTTTGGAGACCAATCTGGGTTAAGAGAAAATACATGCTGGTGAATTGTCTGGCGTAGAAATCTCATTGCATCAGCCCGGCTATGGTGAAAGCATACCGGAATAGATTAGTTTCGTCCAATGATGTAAAACATTTGTAATGAAGACAAAATCAACAAAATGAAGTAGACTATTTTGAGGATTTTAATCGAGTTAGAAAAGGGCAACAAATCGTAAAAGCTATTCCATTGGCTTCAGTGATTTCTTGTAGAAAAAAGTAGACACTACGTTTGCGCACAAAGTTTTTGCGACTTGATAAACTCCCGGAAATTTAATTCAAAATAACATTGAGATACAAGTCAAAACTATTACGCTGAAATCGGATACCAGTAATTTATCTGACATGCAGAAATTATCTCAAAATATTGAGATATAAGTCCTCATTATGACTTGTTTGCAATGTCACTTTGATGCTCTTTTGCTTTCAGACGGACACGTGATAGGTCTAGACCTTAAACAGGACACAAACAATCATGGCGCAACCAGACGTGCAATCGGGGAACTCCACTACTGCCCCTCCTTTGTTTGTAGGAGCTGAATTTGGCTGGTGTGCTCAGCACCTTTGCGCATATATTTGAAAGTTACATTTATTTTGATATATTTCTGCTCTTAACAAAAGATGAGCACTACGAACTCGCCCAACTTCCCCGCCCTGTAGTTCATGACTTACCGAGAGATCCGCACGAAAACAGTTTCCTCACGTCTTCATCACCGATGTTTCCATCCGTTAAAAGCAAGTTACTGAAAGCAATCTTGGTTTTATCACCAAAAACAAAACCCCTGAACTCGTCCCCAAGATGCAAGTTTGGGGTAGAAGTATAAAACTGTTCCGAGTCATAGTCACCATGAAACCCATTATCAATCAATACTCCATTGACATACGTATCGATTACATCATTTTCGATATCAACAACACATGCAACGTGGAACCAAGGGCAGTCCCTACAGATTCTCCCCGAAACTAAGCCACTGATGTTGAAACCCTTCGATATGCTGTATTTGGTAACGATACTGTTATTGCCATTGTTCTTTGTTGCACTGCAAACCATAAACTCCGAGTCCTTTGTGATCCAGAGTCTAAAGTTAGACTTGTGATTGATGTCATCATCTGTGCTTACGACACTATACGGAAAAAAATTATGAGTATGTAATGATTCAATGTTAAGCCACATAGACCAAGTATATCCAGTCGACATACAGAATGTATAGTCTGATACACAAGTATCATTGAAACTGCCCAGATCAAAGTATGAGTATTCGGGTGTCAAGATAGAACATGATTCCTCCACGACTAGAGGTGCAGGTACTAAACTAGCGTTCAACCCAGTAGCTGAAACAAACAATAAATTATCAGCAAACCCCGCTTCGTTGCAGGATTCAATGGGGTCAACTGTGTCAATGCCACTAAGGCTCCACTTGTATAACTCAGGTTGATCTGAGGAAACAAATAAGAAAACATATGTACAGTTAAAATTGTGACAGCTCAGAATGCTGGGTGTATACTGGATATAACTTCCCTTAAAAGATTAAACAAAGTGCGGAATCAGTGTGAAAGTCATTCAACCAAAATACTTTACGTTTTTGCGCATTATTGGTAAGGTAGCGACTGCCCCCACACTTGCAAAAAGAGTGCATTGGAAACGGGTACCAGTTATGAGTATGCCTACCTTCGACGGTCCAGTTAGCTGATTCGAAGGTTTTGTTTGATGAACAGTAGGCTAAGCATGTAAAAACAGAACCAGAAAACCCAAGTTTCCGGTAGTTCGTGATGGTCAATGTAGACGTCAGGACACACGACGACATGTTATTATTCTCGATTTGCACGCCCTTGTCATTGTCCTCTGTGACGTCATCAAACACCTGGTGTTTTGGTTTATAGACGCGCCAAGCAATGGACGGTCCCGTTGAAGCACTAGCTGTACACACGAACTGAAGAGTGAACGGGCTGACACCCTTCGACACTCGCACCAGACTACGGAGCTTCAGGTCCCATTCTGTAGAGAATTACACAAATACCAAGTCGTGATAATTGTTTTGTTCTTGAGCATGTTTCGAACAGTGCCATGAACTTTTTATGTAATGCATGAGTTGTGCACTTATTTACTTTCGCCAAAACTATCAATTTATTCAAGATCTCCGGTGTTTGTGCATTGTGATGAGTAACACAGTCCTAACAAAGTTGTCTTTAACCCCCTCAAACGTTTGACTTTCAGCTGAAAAAAAGGAGTCCTGTTAAACTTGCACATAAATCATACACTTTTAGATACAATCATTTTGGCGAAAGCTATTCATATGGAGTGACGCCTAACATAACTGACGTTCCTGCTGGAACTGACTTTATGTACCCTGGTCTCCTCTATTAAGTTATCATCCTCGTACAATACATAATCAACCTCGTTATACCACCTGATGCATACACTTTGTGTTATGAACTCCTAAAAATTGTTTTTTACGCTATACAAGTGAAGGCGGGAAAAAAACTGTTATTATTAGCAGTCACTTACCCGTCGATCCACATGAGTAGAGATGTCCAATGTCCTCACCACCCATGAAACCGTCCGTTACTACCAAGTTACTAAAAGCCATTAATATGCTTTCAAAAAAACGGTAGTAGTACATACCCCCTAGAATCAAGTCACCGATTTGAAAATTTTTCTCAAAACCATTAAAATCCAAATTATTCACGAAATTGTCAGTAGACCCACTGGTCCAGTCGCCATTGATGTACATTTCAATTCTACCGAAATCTTCTGTATGTGTTAGGTTAACAGAACATGCCACATGGAACCATGGACAATCCGCACAAGATCCTTGTTGAACAAAGCTGGTCACACTCACACCCTTTGAAATCCGGTACGGAGACTTGTCGATGTAGGTTTCCGTGTTTACTTCGCACACTAAGAACTTCAAGTCTCTCGTGATCCACAGTCTAAAAGTAAACTTCCTGTTCTCATAACCAACCCTTGTGCTTAAAATATTATATGGGAATTCATCAAATTGATAGATGTTTCCAGTTTTAAGCCACACAGCCCAGGTATACCCAGTAGACATGCATAATCTATAGTCTGATACACATGAATCTTTATAATTGCCCAAATTGATAGCAGATGAATATTCCGGTATCAAAATAGCACACGAATCCTCGACGACTTCAGGTGCAGGTGTCATTGTACTGAAACCGTCGTAGATTGTCCCGTCCGTAAACACTGCTTTGTTGCAGGAATCCCCATTCATAAGGTCGACTGTACCATGGTCTCCAAGGCTCCATTCATACAGCTCAGGTTGATCTGTATTTTCAACAACAAAAAAATTACGAGGTAAATATTGTTTTGTTGTTGAGGTGTACTTGCATGCTTGAACTTTACACTGATTTTAAAGAATCTTTCTTTTTAACCGATTAGCCGATTAATAATACAGACTTTCAATGATTAAAATGCAATGTACTCGTGTTCTGTTCTGGCTGGGTAAATTAAAAGGTAGTCTTGTAAAAGAAGGACTAACGTTTAACCTTCACTTTTTCTTTTTAAATATTATCGTAAATTACTTGAAAAATTAGTGCAATTAGTGCCTTTTGTGACGTGACCGTTATCAAAATATTTTTTTTTAAAACCTCTCTGAGGTCGGTAAAGTGCTCTATTAGCAAATTGAAGTTTTTGCTGATACAGTCTTGTTTCTGACCTGGTACTTTGAACGGCATAGATGTGCTATGTTTTACAATTCTACCAGGCCTGGATAGTATTACTTTTAGTTTAGGCGAGAATATTTCCAGGTGTATACTTGTTCTGAAAAATGCAACCCATGTTGTAAAACATTGTGACGTAGCGGTACAGATAGTACATCTACATAATATTAACCGTCTTGGCAGTCCTGTAAATTTTCAGTTTGTTCTTAGAGTAGAAGTTTCAAATCATGGATTGTCACTAAAACACATTTCCATTAGGGCACGACATATCCCAAAGCAAACATTTTACCCGGAATGGTGATATTAACTGTCAATCTTGACACACTTGAAGGAGTCGAGGTTGAACAAACAAAGACGGAGCCCGTGTAACCTAGTTTGCGGTAGTTCTCAACAGTCAATGTAGACGTCAGGACACACGACGACGCATGATAGTTCTTGATAAGCACCCCGTTCTCTGCGTCACCAGTGACGTCATCCAACACCCCAAGTCTTGATTTGTAGATACTCCACGTGATGGAAGGTCCTGTTAAGGCACTTGCTGTACACACGAGTTGGAGAGTTGCCGGGTCGACTTCCTTTGATGCCCGCACCAGACTACGGAGTTTCAGGTCCCAATCTAACGTACATGGAATAAAACAATCTCTATGGTATTCGTCAGTTGATTCTCAATTGAATGTTAATATTGTATATAAATGAATGGAAGTTCATTAAAGGGATTGAGGGAAATCTATCCGCCGGAGATTCTATCACCTCATGGAAAATTAACATTGGCTGAGGAGGAGGAACAGAAGAGGGCACTATCAGAGTAACTGTGTACACGTTTTGTCGTGTGGGGAAAGAATCTCCGCGAGGGGAGGACGGCGTGGTTTCCTTTTTAATTATGTCTTTGTATGTCTTTCAAACGTACAACTAGGACCCAACAGAATGATAACTGAAAACATTATTTTGTATAACCCTAAAATTTGTCAAATTACAGGTCAACAGAAACAGCGTCACTGGATGGGATAGCACCAACAATATTGCTTTGATAATTACGTTTTTTCACTTCTTCAAATTTAAAGGCAGTGGACACTATTGGTAATTGTCAAAGACTAGCCTTCACAGTTAGTGTATCTCCACATATGCATAAAATAACAAACCTGTGAAAATTTGAGCTCAATTGGTCGTCGAACTTGCGAGATAATAATGACAGAAAAAAACACCCTTGTCACACGAAGTTGTGTGCGTTTAGATGGTTGATTTCGAGACCTCAAGTTCTAAACTTGAGGTCTTGAAATCAAATTCGTGGAAAATTACTTCTTTCTCGAAAACTATGGCACTTCAGAGAGAGCCGTTTCTCACAATGTTTTATACCATCAACCTCTCCACATTACTCGTTACCAAGGAAGGTTTTGTGCTAATAATTATTTTGAGTAATTACCAATATTGTCCACTGCCTTTAATGAAATTAACTTACCAAGATATCCACATGCGTAAAGACCTTGAATCGCCTGATTTTCTAGCGGACCATCAGTTACCACTAAGTTACTCAGAGCGACCTTAGAGTCGAGGGGAGGTGTGCCAATCGAATGTCCAAGAGACAAGTTTTGACCCAAACTGTTCAACTGTGCCCTAAAGTCAAAGTGGTCAATATACCACCCATCGTTCTCTATTGCGTTAATATATATTCTGGCGACAGCAGTGTTAACAGTACTGGTTGAGTTGAAAACGCATGAAACATGAAACCATGAGTTCGTTACGTTGACTTCACTGACTTTGATCCCTCTAACAATTGTGACATCGTTGATAAGCGCTGAACAGAACAGATACTTATAGTCGTGTGTGATCCAGAGATTGAAGTTTGATCTCTTCCCACCATCTTCACCAGGACCAACAATTGGATTCAGACGATACCCATTAAACTTTGAATAGTCCATCTTCAACCAAACTGCCCAAGTGAATCCTGCCGAGACACAGAAACTAAAGTCTGCAACACACGTGCTGCTGAAGTCACCAAGATTGATATAACTGTATCGCCCAATGGACATTGCACACGAATCTTCAACAACTTGTGGGGCGAGTACCATCCTTGGGCTATCTCGGATGCCATTACTGGTGACATTAACCCTGCTACCACTAAACGATGCCTGGCTGCACACTTCTTCACTTCTTACATCCACGGCACCGCTGTCACCAAGAGTCCACCGGTAATGGTCCGGTTGATCTGAATAACAGTAAATAAGAACAATTACATTGTAGAAAAAACACCAGACTATGACACATTTTTAGCTCGATTGGAAGAGCCGTTGATAGATAATATTTTCAAACGAGTCATGATAAATTTGGGAAGTGGTGTCAAAGCAGGCCTGTGTGGCTGTACACGGAATTGAACTCTCACCCAGTTCCTGCACGAACATGCTCTCTCTCTCTCTCTCTCTCGCTCTCTCTTGGTATTATACCTATGGAGAGCGTGGGTGCGTGTTGTAACTGGGTGAGACTTCATGATAATAATAATGACGACATTTCCTCTTTTAAAGCTAGGAATTTCGGTGTTGCTGTTTTTCGAAACTGAGTTTTACTTTAGAAAATATGACTGTTTGCATGTTAAATCTTGGCAAGACTTCTCGGTCACTAAAACCTGCAACATTTATTTACCTTGTAAAGTAAAGTTAGATGAATGGTAAGGTGGACGTCCTCCCTTGGAGGCAACGCACATAACAACAGAGCCCGCGTAGCCCAACTTCCGATAGTTCGTGACTGTCAATGTAGAAGTCAGGACACACGACGAGAGGTTCTGATTCTCGATTCGAATGCCATTCACTTCGTCATCGTTGACGTCCCTCCACAACTCTTGAACTGATTTGTAGACACGCCATGTGATGGAAGGGCCTGTGACGTCACTAGCTGTACACACGAGCTGAAGAGTCAACGGACTGATCCCCTCAGAAACTCGCACCAGTCTACGGAGGTTTAGACCCAAATCTAATGAACAAAAATATGATAAGATTAACGTCAGTCCATTTTTTTTAAAGTTGGTTTGACTTAGCACTGCAGCTGGCCTGATTCTGTGCTGAAGATCACAATTTTCCGTATAAAAACAAAGTGGAAGC
Organism: Asterias rubens; assembly: GCF_902459465.1. Classification (NCBI taxonomy): domain Eukaryota; kingdom Metazoa; phylum Echinodermata; class Asteroidea; order Forcipulatida; family Asteriidae; genus Asterias; species Asterias rubens. The sequence goes on along the minus strand of NC_047078.1, from coordinate 10,839,595 downwards.
GCCGAGATACGTAAAGTCGCAGGCGCACAAGCCAAAGCCCTATGATTAGTCATGAAAAACGCTTGACGTAAGCGCAAGTTTGCTTACGATAAGCAGAGTCATGAAACTTGGCCCCGGTCTTGGACACCCTTATGTAATGTTTGCAAAAGCACAGTGTGTTTCAATATGTGTCTTTTGAGTAGCTTTGGTCTTGAAATAAACGGTGATACACAAGCCTTGGACACCCTAATGAGAAACGACACAGCTTTAATAATGCATATGAACACCTTTAGAAACCTTGAAAGAGTAATTTTTTTTTTTTCTGATGCTACCGCCTTTTTACAAATTCTTCAAGGGGTTCGTTGTTGTTGGGGCATAAAAACAGTTCCCTATGAGCTTAAGATCTCTTTTTTTGTAAAGATATTTTCAAATAATAAATGGTTCACACACACAACGTGGTGAATGTAGTACTTAGTGAAATAAACATAAGTTCGACAACAAATAAAGGCAAACGTGAATTAAAGTTAACCCAAACTTCTGCTTACTGCGCAAAATTAAGAATTTTCTGCTCACAAAATTCATGCAAACGCTTGTCTTTGATGCACGTTGATAACCGCCGGATGCTGCAATGGGAGAAATTTTCAGGACTCCAGACTTCTTTGAATGTCATACGTTCTCATTCCGATACGCACGAGACTTGCTACCTATTGTAAACAACACAGATTAACTTACTTCTTGATCCACACGAGTGAAGTTGTTCAACATAGCTGTCTTCCATTACACCATCTATCACCAGTAAGTTACTGTAGTCTACGCGACGTGATGTATAAAATGGCAAGTAGTATGAAAAGCCAAAGAAAAGATACGTATCAACAAAATTATCTTGAGCAGTGTCGTTAAAATACAAGTTCTCAAATTCCTGGTGCTCTTTGTTCTCTATTCCATTGATGTATGCCTTTGAAGTGCCAAGGTGCCCATCGTCAGTAGTGGTGAAGTTAAACACACATGCAAGGTGAAACCATTTGTCCTTGAAGCTTGTATCACTGATGTTAATACTTCTAACCATTTTAACGACGCTGTTGTGTGCCGAGCAATGCAGCAACTGGTCACCTGTGACCGAAAGGTTGAAGGTCGTTATCTGGCTGCGATAAACTCCTGCTGCAATGATATCATGTTTTTGTGACACACTGCCAAGTCGAACCCACACAGACCAGGTGAATCCAGACGAAATGCAGTACCTTTGGTCAGTAACGCATGTATCAGTAATCCGAGTGTAAAACGCAGTGTCCTTTCGTTTCCTTAGAGCGCACAATTCTTCCACAACGCGCGGGGCTGGAACAAACGATGACTCAGCTTTATAATCGCCAAATATACTTAATACTTGAGCAGTTTCAAAGTCAAACACTTCCTTGCTGCAAAACTCTTCACTGCTTACGGCAACATTGCCATTTTCTCCTAGAGCCCACTGGAAGTATTCCAGTTGACCTTCACGACAGGAAAAATAAATATATAACGATGTTCAGGCCATTCTAGGATATCAATGAATTTGAGCCATAATGACAAAATACTTTCGAGAATCTAATGCGTTAGTTATTATGTGCCATCATCGAACTAGCTCTTTCTTTTAACGAAAGTTTAAACAGGTGCTTGAAAGAAATTCTTTGTTAGCTTGTTTGTGTTTTGTACGTTTATCGTCTAAATTTAACGAATCTTTCTGAAACTTGAAAAGGGTACACAAAAATAGTTTTTCATAATCCAGCTGAATTTGTTTGAAAAATCTACGAAATAGATGAAAACATTTAAATCGAGTTTCATCAAAGTTTCCTTTTGCAGTTTCCATTCAAGAAGGAAATTCCAAATTTACCAAGTGAGGTACAAATCCTGAGATAGTGAAAATATTAAAGAAATGGTAGTAGGCCTAACCCACACTATGAGCATTGTCCAAAGTATTATGACTATTATTTTAATCGGCAAGGTATAAAGGGTTCATCGACTAAACATTTAGTTTAACTAAATCAACTTATCAGAAGCTTAAGCTTTTTCATTTTTAGCAAGTAGGCGTGATCGTTTGATCCGAGAAAAAAAACGGGGGCAAGAATTTGAAAAAGGATAGGAGAAAGAATTGGTTAGTGTAGCAACGAACCACATAAGACTCATTAGAAGGTCTATATGTCAAATACCTGGTACAGAGACATTGGCAGACTGGTCCAATCCACTCCCAGGGGTCGATGTTGAACAGACGACTACGGAATCCGTGTAGCCTCGTTTCCGGTAGTTCTCAACGGTCAATGTAGACGCCAGGACACACGACGAGACTATCTGGTTCTCGATGCGCACGCCGTTGTCTACATCATGGTCGATGTTCTCCCATGACACAAGTTTTGAATTGTAGATCCTCCATGTGATTGACGGGCCTGTCATGTCACTAGCTGTACACACAAGCTGAAGGGTGAACGGGTTGACCCCCTTTAACACCCAAATCAGACTTCGTAGTTTCGGATCCCAATCTGAAAATTTTATTCAGAGAAAGGTAGAAATCAGAGAATTACAATACAATTTGTTGTCAAAGTTATACAAGACTGCGCTCCTCCACTGATCGGACACGGCTTGTTGTCCAAAGATCGTACAAAAAGCTGGTGACATGACGGATGGAGGATCGTATTTTTCACTGGTTTATAAAAAAAGAAAAAAGAATGGCCGACCGTGTAAGTCGACGAGGTAAAAAAGAATTCAAGCAATTTTGAGGCAAGTTTGTGTGGATCATTGTATTATACTTTTACAACATCTTCCTACCCATATGCATTTTATAACAAACGGTTACCAAACGCTTTTCAAAGACCAACTCGACCGATCCAAGGCAACGTGTTCCTTCAAGTTAGTGCTCACTGAAAAACATCAGCGAGAGAGTTTAAAGACCCAATACAAACAAGTAACGATATGAAGTGTAGCCCGGCCTTTAGCTTATGTAAGCGTTATTACCTTTTTTCAAATCATAAATTAGTCACGCATTTCTTCCTTCATTTGTTTTGGTCCATTGATCCTTGAGAAAAACTTAAATTAAACACAAATTATACGAACGTCGCGAAAAAGGGTCGAACGCTATTTTCGCCTGTTTAAATTACAAAATTGTCATTTCAGGGTCGAATTAGTTTTCTTTGATGCTAAGCAACGAAACACAATCGCGAATGTTGATACAGAAGTAGGCCTACAGTTTTGTTTTCCTTGTGAACTGAATTTCGTAACAAATGTAGGTTAAGTACGTGCTGAATTTATTTTAGCAATATTAATACTACGTCAGGCCATTTACAGTTTTTTGCATTTGTACCCTCGGTCCATTTGGTTGGTAAGTTGTTTGCAACAGATAATTCTATTTTCTTAACATTTATACTAATAATATTTATAATATATATTGCGCCCCGTTTATACAATTTAATTTATCAATTAATTAAGTACTAGATAGTCAATAAGTCATTATCAAAAACAGATTATAAGAATACACCGAAAGGCGTTATGCATCTGAGATTTAAGTTTAGGAGGAAAAGCTGATAATATCTTGTTACATGAACACATATCTTCGAAGTGACATTTGTCTCTCAGCTGAGGTCTCGAATTCAATTAAAGTATTTTAGTGAGAAATTGCATCTCTATAAAAAACTTATTATTTCAGAGCAGCCGTTTCTCACAGTGATTCATGTTTTCAACGGCTCTCCAATGCCCGTTACCCGCTACTTTGAGTCGTTACCAAAAGTGTCCAGTGCCTTTAGTCAACAGTTGATCACAGTTCTATTTATAGGCGAGGAATGATGGCGACAAAATTGCTAAAGCGCACGGAAGGTCAATGAAACGACCGGTGTGACAAAGTCTTAAATGACACGTTCACAATGGCGTGTTCAAACTATCGTAAAAGGGGCAGCTTTGTGTTTGGATGAGCGACATTGTTTAGCAAAGTCCCCCCACCCCCTCAATTTTTTGTTTGTTAAATATTTATTTTGTAATCATTGTAACTTGGGTGACAAACCAGCAAGCCGAGCATTGTGTGCCCTCACGTTGTATAAAAATATACCAATTTAATATGATTTTCAAAAATGTTGGGCTTTCTTAAAACTGTATTATTATACACAAACTAAAATAACAAACGAACACAATGCTTTACTTTAAAACTATGACAACATATTAGTGAATAATAAAATTATTTCAAGCCTTACCTTTCTACAAAATGACGATTGAGAGTTATTATTAAAGGCATTTGACACGTTGGGTAAAAGACCCTTCCCATGAAATATGTAAATTGCACATAGCGCGTGCGCACTAACGTTTTGGTTGGCAAAATGAGGGAACATCGCGCTGTTTTGTACACGGCTAATGGGTGCGTGACGCAGACGCGATTGCGCGTCTGCTTAGTGCAAAACTCTATGGTGTTTGCCAACCAACAGGGTCTGTACGCATGCGTGAATGTAATTAGCATATTTCATGGGAAGGGTCCATTGTCGGAGACCAGTATTCCAGCTTGGAGTATTAAAGCATTATGCATAAAATACACCAGTGATAATTTGGACCCAATAATTGGTCATCAACAAGAGAATAATAGAAAAAAAAACACGTTCGCTGCAAAATGCTTCCAGGCTTTAAGAGCCTGAAGTCTTTTAATGTTTGAGTGATTTTTTTATATAACGTGAGGGCACACAACGCTCAGCTTGCTGGTTTGTCACCCAAGTTACATATGATTACAAAAGAAATATTTACAAAAAAAACCACAAAGCTGCCCCTTTTACGATAGTTTGAACACGCCATTGTGTTTGGTAAAATGAACGTGTCATTTAAAACTTTGTCACACCGGTCGTGGCATTGACCTTCCGTGCGCTTTTAGCAATTTTATCACCCCAGTTACATATGATTATAAATGAAAGATTAACAAATAAAAATAAAAAAAAACATTTTCAGGAACTCAACTTGTTTTGTCAATACCAGTAAAAAAAAAAAAAAAAAGAGACCAACCTCACAACAGAACAGCCTTGAATTTAAGTCATTCCCTGAATTGTATTAGAAAGCATTGATTTTTTTTATAAGAACCTCAGACTTTAGTGTGCGTGGTTGGTAACTTACAATGTGCATGTTCTAATCTTCGTTTGTATACAATTGAAAAAATTAAAGGCACTCGACATCTCGTTATTTACAAAGACCAGTATGCTAACTTTGTATGTTGGAAATAACGACTGTGTGAAAATGGGATCTGGTTTGGTCGTCGAAATTGCAAGAGAACAATGAATGAAAAACACCCTTGCTCAACGAATGTGTGTGCTTGCAGATGCCTTTCAGCTTCAGCTGATGTTTGTTGTGTGGGAAGTTACATATTTCCCCAAAACTACGTTACTTCAGATGGAGACGTTTTTGCACAGTGTTTGGTACCATCAAAAACTCTCTATTGCTTCATTCCAAGTGAGGTTTTATAATAAACAATATGTTGGGTAACTACCTACAGTGTCCAGCTTCATTAAAGGGAGAGTATGCAACTGGTAATCACTCGCTTTGTAAAACATAGACACTTGCTTTGTTAAAAACACAACAACGTTCGACAATATCAATAGTTATGAGAATAAGTTCTCTTTGAAGTAATGTGGTTAAGGATTCTGACATCAGCTCCTATCTCCCAAAATTTGAATCGGAAGAGTGATACTGACAGTCTCTCAGATTGTATATTACAATAATATAACAGATTTTCGCTGATATTTCGAAAACGCCAGCACCCTTTATTAAAGGCAGTGGACACTATTGGTAATTACTCAAAATAATAATTAGCATGAAACCTTACTTAGTAACGAGTATAATGGGGAGAGGTTGATAGTAAAAAAACATTGTGAGAAACGGCTACCTCTGACGTGACGTAGTTTTCGAGAGAAAAGTCATTTTTCACGAACTTGATTTCGTGACCTCAAGTTTAGAATTTTGAGGTCTCGAAACCTAGCATCTGAAAGCACACAACTTCGAGTGACAAGGTTTTTTTTTCTATCATTTATTTCGCAACTCCGACGACCAATCGAGCTCGAATTTTTACAGGGTTGTTATTTTATGCATATGTTGAGATACACCAAGTGGGAAAACTGGTCTTTGACAATTTTTACTAATAGTGTCCACTTCCCTTTAAACATAACACACCAACACTTAATTTTCTTCTCATTACTGATTTTTAGATTGGAGTACTGGCGGCCACGTCTCGTTCATTATTCACACCATTTCACGGCCTACATCATTACGCGTGCTGTTGTGTTCTTCTAACCTTCACTTTGGTATTAACTAACATTGAATATTCATTTTGGTTTTACCAAGATATAGTAATAATAATATTAATATCGAATATAGCGCACGTATCTACCAAACAACAAGGTATATACAAACTTTCAGAAAGATATTTGTGGCAGTTATGAATTCTGAGACCAAATTAAGTAGCGCCTCACTGTTTACAAGGTGCTACGGCGCATACAGCAGCCAAAGACAGGAACACCGGTGTGGCGGTTTCAACTTTCCGCTGTGTTCAGTTTTCCAATGACCAAATACGGTAGCATTACGTCATGCGTGTTTGTTTGTTTGTTTGTTTGTTTGTTTGTTTGTTTGTGTGTTTGTTTGTTTGTTTGTGTGTTTGTTTGTTTGTTTGTTTGTTTGTTTGTTTGTTTGTTTGTTTGTTTGTTTGGTTGGTTGTTTGGTTGGTTGTTTGGTTGGTTATTTGGTTGTTTGGTTGTTTGTTTGTTTGTTTGTATGTTCAGAAAACCCCACAGGGGATGTAACCACAGGAACGCTTGTTCTTGTCACCCTGAAATCAGCAGTTAGCTAAGGGTGATTCGAACCCCAAACACTTGTGAGTTACTGATTGAGAATCCTGCACCTAGTCTAACCACTGGACCTCGGTGTGCATGGTAGGTTATGTTCATACTATATAATAAAACAAAATAATAAAGACATTTTGTCAAGCGCCTAACGCACAAGTCTCTAAGCGTATAAAAGTCGATAAAATGTACAATGAGTGAAAGTTACAATTACAAACAAGCAGGGTGCGGTGTTTAACAAAAAGGTATATCGTTGTGGAGCCCATGAACTTTATACGAGCACTTACCCATTGATCCACATGCATAGAGATTCTGAATTGTATCTGGTCCAAGGATACCATCAGCCACCATCAAGTTACTGTGAGACACTCCAAAATCAGTTGTATCCAGTCCGTCAGTCACCATCGAGTTGCCGTAAACCGCTTCCAAATCAACAAGTGGCAATCCAATGCGACCAGATGAAAAAGGTGGAATGTACTTCCCGAGTCTCAGATAATTGTCAATGTTTATATCCTCACGATTATACAGGACTTGCTCATCCAGAAATTCATCCCAATCCAGGTTATCATCAGCTTGTTTGACTCTCACGCCGTTAAAGTACATCATTGCGACCGCACCATGATTAGAGAAGTTAAATGAGCAGACAAGATGAAACCACTGCCCCTGCTGTAAGTCATGCTCATGTGTAAGATAAGTCATGTTTCCTCCAATAGCCGGTCTTTCTTTGTTGTTATTTGCAGTACAGAGCAGCATGTCACCGCTGAGCCAAAGGTTGAATCCAGACTTGAAACTGTCATAGTTTCCCGCGCTAATCAGATTGACCAAACCCATTACGCTTTGGTTGTGCGGTTGTATCTTCATCCATACTGCCCATGTGAAACTACCAGTCGTACAAAACAACGGGTCCGTTATGCAGCTTCCGTCGTATTCACCGAGAACGAGTGGGGTTTTCAAGTCGCTAGAGACGGCACATGAGTCAACAACGACTCCCGGTGCTGGTACAAACCGGGCATCGTCCGGGCTCAGATCTGGGACGTCTTTGTCGGACAAAAACATTCCTTCTCGGGGTTTAAATGCCGTACAATGCTTTGGATTATTGACGTCAATTGTACCATTATCACCAAGGGACCATTGGAAAGTCTGAACATCTGAAGAAAAAAAAACGATACATACAAATGTTTTCTTTAGTTTGATCAATCGATTTGTTTAATGCAATGATTACAAAAATAAAGATTTCAAAAAGGCGGGGTTGTGCAATCGTTCCATAATGGCAAAACAACAATCAAATAAAAATATGCTATGTGCCAGTGGCCCACAGATCGACAAATTTGTCTTCTTCCTTTTTAAGGAAATTGTATGTTTTAAAATTTTCTTCTCATTTACTTGTTGATTTAAAATGTAAGCTCTCCCGAACAAGGCCAGAATCCATTCTCGGTGAAGCGCGCGAGAATAAAATATTTAAGATGAAAATAGCTCAGTGGAGCAGGAAAACATGCACCAGGCAAGGGTTTCCAAAAAAATGCAGTACGTGGAAAAAAAGCTTTTGAAATGGCTGTTCGTTCCACATCACAGCAAAGCGAGAGTAAGGCTACGTGTTTAATTGACGAGAATAACTCGTCTTTCAATGAGTGTTTCGTAAGGTACAGTTCGCTCGTTTAAAATGCGTAGCTTTAGAAATGTCGTAATATAGACGATGCGACCTGTGACATCACATGTTTACAAAAGAGACACAGAGCCTGGACTTCCTGCAGGCATGCTTTGTATACAGCTCAGAAAACATATCTTATATTTTATGGAGATTGCACTGTCTAATTCTTATCAACTTTTGATATTATGAAAAGGGGAACATCTCAAAACTTGACCAGCTTTACAACTTTTGGTTTTATGTGGAAATTATGACACAAAATGTCAACCATAGGACCAGTGTAGTATCTTGACTTCCAGAATACAGAATACATAAGAATTTACAAGGTCACACTTATTATAAACAAGGTTCACATGGTCTATACGTAGCCATGTATTGCGTGAACTCAGAAAAGTCCATGAAAATGTCATTGTAACTACAGAATGGAACGTGTTCATGTAAAGCCCAAACCTAGTGTTACCTCTTCAGGTTTCTTACCGTATTATTTTTGGGTAATATTTCTTAAGGTAGGGTCCTATCTAAGTGATGCCCCCCCCCCCTGAAATATAAAAAAAATCATATAATAGGCTTTCTCGGTAAATTTCGGCAAACGACCAGCCAGCTTAACCACCAAGCTATTCTATTTCGCCCGAAATCAAATACTACTGAAATTTCGTTTTATGATTAGTCACATTGTAATGTTGCGTCATTCGATTTTTAAACAAGAATAATCGTGCAATTTAACCATTCATCAAAGCAGCGTTCAAATTCGTAGACGCTTCTTGAGGCGTGTTTGTCACGAAAAAGAATGACGATACGCTAAATGGAACAGAGTGCTAAAGGAATTTGACTTGACTCAAAACGAAATTGAATGGCGAAATTTCTGAATTTAAAACGCAGTAACAACTGGAGAGGCAAAGCAGCTTTAAAGCCATTATACACTTTCGGTACAAAAAACAATAAAAAATCACAGATTTACAAATAATTTACAGGGTTTACAGAAGGTAATGGTGAAAGACTTCTCTTGAAATATTGTTCCATGAAATGCTTTACTTTTTGAGAAAACATAAAAACAATATTAATTCTCGTTAGCGAGAATTACGGATTTATTTTAAACTTATGTCATGACACGGCGAAACGCGCGGAAACAAGAGTGGGTTTTCCCGTTATTTTCTCCCGACTCCGATGACCGATTGAGCCTTAATTTTCACAGGTTTGTTATTTTATATGTAAGTTGTGATACACGAAGTGTGGGACTTGGACAATACTGTTTACCGAAAATGCATAATGGATTTAAGTCGAACGCATGAAAATGAAACTGGCTGCTCGTTTGCCGAAATTGACCGAGAAAAAGTTATGTAAAGCCCATGGATGGCAATGAAGGTAAGAATCGCACGAAATCAATACCAGTATTACGAATGCTATACAAACAAATTAAGGTTCGAATCCCGTTCGAGTTTTATTCAAGTTGCTAACTGGGTTTCAGTGATATTTCTCAAAGTTAGGGTCATACGTTGGTGCATGGCTGGTCAATGCATAGTGTTTAAGAGCACCTGGTCCTAGCCCTGGTGTTTGATCAGTATAGTTAGAGTTCGAGTCCCTGTCGAGACACGTGTGTTCTTAAGCAAGACACTTAACCACGATTGCTTTGTAAATTTGGGGAGGTTGTGCTTTCGGCTGTACCAGCAAGGGTGCTGATGTATGATACCCAAGCTTACATCCGTATGGACTTTAAAGGGGGTAACCCTGTTTCTGCCCATGGAGTAAGTGGCAACGGCCTCTGAAAAATATTTGATTGGAACCCACACCTTAGTGGCCTTCACACTGCAAAAACTGGGGTGTTAAATTGATTCTTCCTGGAATTTGTATGTGACAACCAGCATGGTGTTATGTATCCCCATTACAGTATCTTTGGTGAAACACCGTGCCACACTAAGACAGTCAATTAACACCCATTTGTTCTTGTGTGTCTGCCGACTTGCATACAAAAATCTTCCCTACAAAAAAAAACCATACAAACAATAACAATAGGTTTTACCGGCCAATTTCAACAAAATCCATTAATTTTTTAACACCGGGGTAATTCCCTTTTGTTTGAAATTGAATGCTCCATTGAATCAGTATTCAACCATCAAAAGGGGTCATTTAATTTTATCGGTCCAGTAGCCACACTATTGAAATTTAATTAAAATGTCAGCAACGCTTCTCAGATACGAATTTCGGGGGATAACAAAATATGTTTTTGTCCATAACCGCGGTGCTTTGCGTAGTACTTCGGAGTGAGAGGTTTCTCAAAATCTAATATTATAGGCCTACTATCCAAAGTTGCCGTACAAAAAGTTGTATTGCAATTATTTCAGGAGTAATTACCAAAGGTATGCAGACCCTTTAGCGTGGATTGATTCAACGTTCTTGAAAAAATATATTTTGTCTTTTTCACATTTGTTTGTTTGCTTATGTGTGTTGTTTACAATATTCCCGTCAAGGGAACTCGGCAAACTCTCACAATGGGATACAAACACCAAGCTGGCAAAAGCCAATCTTTTTCATATAAATTATTGGCCTCATGTTTATGATTATGAATTGCACAAATGGAGAAATTGAGATTCAGAAATCGACAATATTTATTGGTCGTTGCGAAATAGACCTAGCTTGGTACAATATTCCCGTCAAGGGAACTCGGCAAACTCTCTCAATGGGATACAAACACCAAGCTGGCAAAAGCCAATCTTTTTCATATAAATTATTGACCTCATGTTTATGATTATGAATTGCACAAATGGAGAAATTGAGATTCAGAAATCGACAATATTTATTGGTCGTTGCGAAATAGACCTAGCTTGGTAAAATTCGAACCAAACATTTTGATTGCAATCTCTTTAAGTCTAACTTCTTGATCATAAGTCACTGAAACTTTCACCATCAAGTCACTTTTATCGTGTTTTGTAATTTTCGCATGCAAACCAGCATTACCTTGACAAAACCAAACGATAACCCTAAACCTTAAGTTTAGTATGTATCGTTTCATGCACTTTCTTGTGAGAATATATTCCCTCCAAACATAATAGCACAATAGAGCTTGGCACGCAGAACAAAAATATTGATAACAATAACAGAAAGACAACAAAATTGCGCCCTTGCTCAGTTTGTAGAGAAAGTTGAAGAAAATGTCCGTATTCTGCCACAACTTCTCCCCTTATTTTTAGTTACGATATACATATAGCCCGATCAAATTTTACAAAAAAGGAAAACCTCTTTTGAGTAAATAAGATATTTCTTCATTTCACAACAAATAAAAAAGGATAACAGGATTTTCCCCTGCCACCAATCGTAGGTTCAAACTCCTTTTGAGCATTCTTTTCATTGTTATTAACTCAACAATAATTTTTATATTTTTATTTTACACTCATAAGTTGTTTACTTTTTGTTCTTGTTGAGCCGTGTATACATCTAGACCAACTGCTAAAGCAGCAAGGCAAACATGAGCATTTTTGTTTGCAATTTGGCTCGTCAAGAAGAGGAAAAAACATCTGTATCTTAACACCATTTCCCACACTTGTTTTTAGCAAAATGAATATCTCAGTTGAATAATTAGATACTAAGTTATTTCATAACGGATGAAAATTATATTTGAGGATCTTCCCCATGCTAAGCCGGTACTCGTACGTTCGAGTCCGCTGGGAATATATTTTTTTTAACCTCAACATTAATATTTTAACATGTTTTCCCCCTCATTTTTAGCAAAAGGAATATCTCATTACTTGGAATTAATAAGGTACTTACTATTTTAGTACGAATGCAACAATATTGTGCAAGATTTTCCCAAAGTTAATCCGGGAACCATGGGTTCAAATCCCGTTCAAGTTGTTTTTATTTGCTAACTCAAAATTTGAAGTATAACATTTTAAAATGATCAGATATTTACCTCCTTTTCCTTGTGGTCCGTGTTGAGATGTAGATACATCTAAACTGACTGCCAAAAGCAGCCAGGCAAAAAATAGCATCTTTGTTTTCCAGTTTGTCTCGTCGAAGGAGCAACAAAAACATCACCTACACCTCCTCTTCTTCTACGACCATCCTCTGCAGGAAAAGTATCTCAGTAACTACTTGTTGATGACTGTTCTGCTTGCAATAATTGGTCGGTGATGCCGTGCGGTTTTGAACAAAACCGTTGAAGCGTTTAATGACATTGTGTCGCAGAAGGAAATTGCTTCATAATATGGGGGGGGGGGGTGTCGGTGGGTGAGACCATGAAATCAGGGGTGCAAGGGTATAATTAGAGGGGAGGGTGAGATATTTTTCCATATTTTGTTTGTACGAACATAAAGAGAAGGGATGATTAGAATTACCCCCCTTTGCGTGAAAAATTGGTTAATAGAGGTGAATGAGATTATGCAGTTTTCGAAGAGTTGTTGAATGAGTCGTTGTTCTGTATGGAGGTTTCCTCTTGCTCTTTATTTTGCTTTGTAGTCTTCTTTGCTTTTGTTCCGACTGGTTAAAGGAAAAGTTTTTTTTTTTTTTTTTTTTTTTTTTTTTGGGGGGGGGGAGGGGGTGGGAACCGTTTAATCATATCAAACAAACAATAAAACTAACGAGGGACTCATTTATGATTTTTTTCCTGATCACGTTTTTGTTATAAACCTATCGCAAAAATCCGGAGCGATTATGTCCACGTAGGAGGAAATTGCATGGAACGCACAATCTGGGAGTAGTTAAAGGGAAGGTACGCGTTTGGGGAAAAAATGGTTAGAAGTTGGCTGATCCACACAAATTTGCCTCCGAATTGCGTGGTTTTCCTTTTGGTTTGCGAATTAACACGGTCGGCCATTTATGGGGGTCAAAAATTTGACTCCCATAAACTGTGTTAATCAACGAGGTATAAGGAAAAACACGCAATTTCGAGGCATACTTGTGTGGATCATCGTATTCTACTTCTAAAACATCTTTCCAACCATATGCATTTTAAAACAAAAGGTTAAAAAAACGCTTTTCAAAGACCAGCTCGACCGGTCCAAGACAACATGTTCCTTGAAGGGGTTTTTCTTCATGCGTTACGATTTCGAAAACACGACGACCTTTTGAAATTAAATTTTCACATAATAGTTTCATTGTATACATCGATTTTGATATGAGATTAAAACAATCGATGGTTTAAAAAAAAAATCAACTCTCCCTGTAAGATTGCTGTGGCTGCTTTATCCTACTTGTCTCTGTTTTTTTTCTGATTGTGTTTTACACCGAAGGGGCTGTCTGTATAAATAACAACAATAACTTGTAAAACATTTCAGTTTTATTAACACATTCTTTAAACATTTTTTGTTCCTTTTACATTTTCAACAAATTGCAGGACCCTAAACGCAATAGTTCACACACTATTAAGCATGACCGACCAACTGCTAGTTGTTAAGCTTCCATGAAGTGGCAAAATGTTTACCACCTTAATTAAAACAAAGTCAAACTAACATTAACGTGACTTTTGTTGTATACTACACATCGATGCGATACGTTTCAACGTCTTAGTTAACCTAAGTGGTAAATGAATTACTAGGCCTTTATAGAACGAAAGAACCATAAAGTCCAATATTAACGAAATTTCCAAACAACTATATCTACTACACATCTAGGCAACCAATGGAGTAACTGAACAAGACATAAAACGAAAGTGATATACATGTATACTACGCAACCAGGCAGTGCCGTAAGGTAACCCATGGAGTAGCTGTAGCTTAAAGACACACACACTACTGGTAATTGTCAAAGACCAGTCTTCTCACTTTATGTATCTCAACACATGCATAAATTAACAAACCTGATTTCGAGACATCAAATTCTAAATCTGAGGTCTCAAATTCGAATTCGAGAGAAATTACTTCTTTCTCGAAAACTACGTCACTTCATCAGAGGGAGCCGTTTCTTACAATGTTTTATACCTCGTCCCATTACGCATCGAGAATATGTTGTTTCAACGTTCAAGGTTACCCGTGGTGTAGGTTATAATTCGAAACTACCACTAAGTCCGAACAATGTAAACGTAATTTCTTAAAAATATACATTATTTACTACACGCTGAGGCTCTGGCATTACCGTTGTAACCTATTGGGGGTCAATTAACTAAAACGAAATTAAAACAAAGTCAAATTAATATGAATGTGATTTTGTTAAATCTCTACTATATATCTAGGCTCATAACGAAGCCAACACAAGTAGTAGGGCACTTTCATAGCAATTATATCGAGGTGATGCCTTATCAACTTTTAAGGTACCAGTCTTTTCATTGACTGCTTTGCCAGGTATATCATTATTTTAGTTTAGCGCTGTTGTTGTTTTTAGATTGGTTTGTTCCTAGTCGTATGGTCCCCTTGTCTATTTCTGTCCACAGGTTGAGTACTAAGCATAGGCCTATCAAATCGGCCTCATACTGTTAATGGGAGACTTTCCAACGCTAGGTGGCAGCAGACTTACCTGGTAAATTTCCATTGCGTAGTTCTGACCAAGCGCATAATGGACCCTTCCCATGAAATATGCTAATCACATTAACGCATGCGTACAGACCCTGTTGGTTGGCAAACGCCATAGAGTTGTGCACTAAGCAGACGCGCAATCGCGTCTGCGTCACCCACCCATTATAGCCGTGTACAAAACAGCGCGATGTTCCCTCATTTTGCCTACCAAAACGTTAGTGCGCACGCGCTGTGTGCAATTTACATATTTCATGGGAAGGGTCTATTATGAGAACAATGGCTTTACGCGGTAAGTCTGCTGCCACCTATCGTCCCCGAAAGTCTCATTTTGACTGTATAAGCCATAAACTACTCTGCTCGCTATTACATCGTATATGAATGTTGTGTTTTTACCGTATGGAAATAATGTGAAATTAAGTGAACACATGAATTAGTTTAAGTATAACGAAACTATTAAAGTCTAATCAATATTGACGCAATTTCGTAACACTTATATCTTCTAAAAGTTGAGGCGATACCGTATCAATGTTTTAGGTAACCCAAGGAGTTGTTAAATGTTGACTTTTAATTTACATAATTTAAGTTTCGTATCGAAGCTCCACTCCAAAGCAAAATAATCGAGCCCCGAGTCGAAAAAAAATACGTCCAACCTAGTGATCCGTAGCAGCCTGCTTGCCTTCGGTAGAACAGAAGAAGAAGAAGAAGAAGAAGAAAGAAGTAAACCAAAAACTAGACATTAATGTTAGTTGGTTTGTAAGGGGTGTGAAAGTTAAAAGTGGTTTAGAGACTTGATAGTTGTTTATAATAATACAAAGCGAACTTACTTGCCAATGTGAAAGACGTCGAATCTTGAGGGACACTGATGGACTCGACCCTAGAGGATCTACACTTTAAAGATGTCCTCACCTGAAAATGGAAAAAAAAAGTCTTCAACGTCATAATCAAAGCAGGCCTGAAGCTGAACATGGAAGATAAGATCAGATTAGATTAGATTTTTTGATTCGTCATGCCCAACATGAAAATCACTTTCTCGATTTGCACATTAAAATACAGTTATTAAAAATAACACAAAACATACATGAACCGTAGACATTCAGACAGCAACAATAGAACACAAATATCACATTATCACATTGCACAAATAAATAGTTTTAAAATACATCGGACTTCAAATATACATAAAAACAGAAACTAAACCAATGATGACTTGGAAAGGAAGCGGGGGGGGGGGGGAAAGGAGAAAAGGAAGGGTGGGGGACGGGTGGGAAGACAGTACATGGGAACGAGGGAGAGGCCATAGGAGACATGGATTGGGAAGTACGAAGCAAGTTATCTCATACAATTGTTGTTAAAATAAGAAATTGCACTGGGTAAGGAGAGACGATGACGATTAGTCTTGGATTTGAATGAACCCTTACCGAGGCACACGAGTGCCCTCACCGGTATCAAATCTGACAATGCGAGATTTAGATTTTGCTTCATATACAGCCAGCCACAGGCCTGCTTTGATCATGACGACACCGCCCCTCTACGAGTAGCCCGTGTTAAGTATTTTTCAATATTTTGAAGGAGTGAAGTGGCTTCCCAATCGGAAAGGACAGATGCTGGGATAATGTTTTAAGCACGATAAGGCTTTGGGTACCTCTTTTTTTTGGGGCGACACAGCAAATACAACCTCACAGATTTACATTGAACTTTACGCAGCTAAAGATAGCGACGATATAAAGCTTCCCTTAAAATATTACGTGCTGAGGTGCTGCAGTTTTTGAGAAAATAGCAAAGCATTTTCAAGAAAATATTTTTCTCTCGGTATTTTAGCATGTCTAACAGATTTACGCGACTCTCCTCACTTTTTTTTCCAAAGACTTGAATACTAGAAGCTGAAACTTGTACGTGTAAAATAGTTTACACACATCTTTATTCTCAGTGAGTAAGGATTCGTGTGAAACAAGTGTTAAGCCGTGTTCGCACTCGATTAATAGTTTGGGTAACTTAACAATGACGTTAGGTAACAATCCGACGGGTTAACTTTCCCACCGTCCGCACTTGGATTAATCTGACTCGGGTAATTTTACCGAGACCGTGGGTAAACTTAACCGAGCTGGCCCCCTGCGTAACACTGAGTCACGTAAATCTTATCCTTCCATGACAAAACATGTCAGCTTCTTCGGGTCACGGACGGATGGGAAATTTACCCGAGTCGGATCGCGTCCGCAGTGGACTTTCTGGCTCGGTTAAACTGACCTGGTCAATCTTCCTGAACACCTTTGGCTCGGTTAAACTACCCATTCGGGTCGGGTAAGTTACCTGGGAGGAAAACTTCCTGGGCTGTTCGCATTGGACTTAGAATGGGTTAAAAAAAAAGTTACAAGTTACCCGTTGGCTCGGTTAGTTTACCCAAATTAAGTCCAGTGCGAATAGGGCTTTAGAGTATTATCATATTAGGAGAACCTTTTTTAACAAGGTGTTTTGCATTTCTTAAACCTACCTCTTGGTCGAAAACACACTGTCCAAGGAACACAAAGACTCCCTGTAGAATAAAACAAAGCACATAGGTTCAACTATAACCATTCAAAAGACATAGTCAGTGTTGAGAACAATTTCAAAGACGTTAAGTCTTGATGTTTTCAACGTGCAGTTTTTGACAAAGAATTTAGTAATGAGTCGACACGCAATCATTCAATTCAATTCAATATATGACGTTCATTCCATACTTTTAATGTAAAATAGATCCATGTGAGAATTACCAGTACATAGAATTTCGGGTGCAAAGTCTACTTGTTCGCTTGATGTGGAAATTAGTTTAGACATATTTGAAGGAACTTTACCTGTAAACTGTTCAAGATGACAAATGCATAAGCAAAGACAACAGTTTCTTTCCCGGTGTAGAAGAGTCCAAGAACCCACGGTAATCCTAGAAGAGGCTCCAGAACGATGGCAAGTCGAAGTCCAGCTCTACATTACGAAAATAATTTTACAGATTAAATTTGAAAAAAAAGTATTATCACTACAGTTGACACCAGTTTGAAACAATATAAGTGTGAACAATATTACTCAAAGATAGGCTCAAACTAGAACATTGTAAGTAACTGGGTACATATATAGAAATATAGAAAAGTTTGCGGTAACACCATGTAATAACAATCTCTCAATGAATATGAATATGGGTACATATAATTAGCCGTTGCAAACAACTTACCAACCAAAAGGACCTTTGTTATATAATTATTGCATGCAACAAAATGCTTGGTGGTCTGACGTTTTGACCTTTATAGCAGTGTCTTTCTTGAAGGCTAAAAGAAAACAGAGAAAGACTCTGCTGGACTCGAAACGTCAGGCCACCAACCTTTCGTTTCGCGCAAGTAAAATTGATCAGATTTTCGCTACTTATAATAACCGTTATTTAGTTCTACTCACGTTGTGTTCTGGCAATGTGAAATGACTTACTTTAACTTCTTTGCTTCACTTTTGTCCTTGTTTGCTTTCAAAGAGAAGAATATGACAATGAGCCGTATCAAGATACACGTATTAACCTGAAAGTAATCAAAACAAAATAATGTAACATGTAAAGTAACACATTTGGAGCAAAACCAAAGAAATCATTCATTGTTCCATATAACACAATTTATTTAGGGGTTTTCCTGGTAATTTCTATTTTGGTTACTAATTTTTGTTTAAGGGGGAGGGGATTTTGTTTGTTTGCTTGTTCTTGTTGTGTATTTTTCTTGTTTTGTTCTTAACGCTAATTAGATTGTTTTCCCCCTCCCCTTTTTGGGCGGGGGGCGGGGTCAGTAAAATAATATAAGACTGTACTCACTACAATGATGGAAATGACTGGAGCAAGGAATGCCAAAACAAACCCGTCATCAAGCGATAACCAGCATCTGCATCACATAAACAAAATATACATCAGATTAATATGGCTATAGTTAGTACTTCAAGACTGCCCTGGATATGGTGAGATAGTACTTTAAAGATTAAACTGGATAACTAGGTCTTGAAGACTACCCTGGACATGTTTAGATAGTACTTTAAAGACTAAACTATAGATAACATGGTAAGATAGTACTTTAAGACTACCCTGGATATGGTTAAATAGTACTTTAAAGACTAAACTGGATAACATGGTTAGATAGTACTTTAAGCCTGTCTTGGATAACATGGTTGGGTTGTATTTTAAGACTACCCTGGAAAATATGGCTGGTATTTTAGGACTACCCTGGATAACATGGTTAGATAGTACCATCTGCCTTATAGTGAACTCGGGTAGATAAGCCATGGAGCAGAGCTGCAGCCACACATTCTCTTTAACAGCCATAAGTACCCTATCTTTTAAAAATAACAATACTGCGAGCTTTTACCTGCCATTTCCAACATAGCCTCTGAAATTCACGGCAGCTGAGACAACCACTACACCGAATGGAAAACCTGTTGTAATAAGGCAAAACACAAGTGAAATAACGAGGTACTCTTTCACTCTCTCTAGTCGACCGAGGTCGGAATCATGTTGAGACTTGTCTATACCCCTTATTAAGTTCGAGAGATCCGTAGAAAGCCAGCTTTCCCTGGCCACTTCATCTGTAGAACCGAGTGCCTTTCTACTTTTCTCGTTTTCTTGTTTTGGTGACCAGATAATGACCTGGGAGACAAGTTGTACAACAAACGGGACCAGCTGTTTTACGCACCATCCGAAGGACGAAACATGATGGTTGAGTGTTTTGCTTGAGTGTCTTGCAGATAATGACCTGGGAGACAGGGTCTTTGATGTTTCTATTAATTACCCCTAGTCAACCCAAACAGGTTACCAAACAGATTATAAATGATGAAAAACTGAAGAAAGAGAAGCTGAAAAAGGACGGAAATCTATTTCTTTACCCCAGCCGATGAGAAGCCAAATAGGAAGTCGAATACTCCACCGGAATGTTGGGGTGACTTTGATGTACAAAAAAGCGCCCTCTAGCGCCATCCAAGTGAACGCAGCCAGCAAGAAGAAGTGAAGCAAGATGGCGACTAAGGTGCAGCCAACCTGAAAGTTAACAGATAGACCAATATTCTGATGATTGTCACAATAAAACGAAGAGATAGAAACAATAATATCAATCAAAGTGGATCTTAAAAGTGCATTATATCCGTCACTCTGTTTTCCTGATTTAGGCGCTTTGAAATACAGCATTTCCCTGCAGCGAATGTGGGACTACTAAATGATGAGACCTATTTCTTTTAAATAGCATCAAGTAATGGTTAACAAGTTGCTGTGACGTCATTTGCTGCCAATCAAACCAGGGACACAGGTTGAGCCCCTTCTCTTTTCGGTAAGTGCACTTGTTTGGTTGAGTGTCTTGCTTAAGGACACAGTTTCACGACTAGGACTCGAACCCACATGCGTCCAAACAAGGAAAATACCAACACAAGGAAGAGACGAGTGAAGACGGTTATTCATGAATTATTCAGTATTCAAAATGATCTGCTTTCGTAAAAGAAAATACCCTTGCTCGAAGCTATTTATTTAGAACCTCACCTCATTTTTTGTGTCGATGAAGAAGAAGATTAGATCAGAACTCATCAACGCTAAGGCTAAGTTAGCGTGGGTTACTATCCGGATGCTTTTCATCAGCCTATTGAAAGAAAACATTGGAAACAAACTTAACCATACCCATCAAAAAGATAAATATGCAGTTAGAATAACCCTACAGTGAAGCAGCTGCTCATTCTGCTTGTCCCTGTGCGAATGATAGCGCACGAAAAAGGACTCTTTGTATGAAATCCGAGCGCAAGCAAAACCGGTGGCGCACTGATTTTGAAGCAATGCGGTACCGAACTACAAAACCTGGCAAAGACTGTATCCCATGTGACGGCTACAGCTACGGTTAATAAGAGTGTTGCTTTAAGGGTGTTGCTAATGATGTCATACACTCCAATGCATGATCTAGCCGCAGCTGTAGCTGTAGCCAAAGCCGTCAATTCATACACTAGGCCATAGTTACAAACCTCGGTGGCTTGTTAGATTTGTTTTTCAAAGGCACAGGACACTATGTTGGTAATTACTTAAAGACACTGAACACTATTGGTAATTGTCAAAGACCAGTCTTTTCACTTGGTGTATCTCAACATATACATAAAATAACCAACCTGTGAAAATTTGAGCTCAATCGGTCATCGAAGTTGCGAGACAATAATGAAATAAAAAACACCCTTGTCACACGAAGTTGTGTGCTTTCATATGCTTGATTTCGAGACCTCAAATTCTAAATGTGAGGTCTCGAAATCAAATTCGTTGAAAATTACTTCTTTCTCGAAAACTACTCCACTTCAGAGGGAGCCGTTTCTCACAATGTTTTATAGTACCAACCTCTCCCCGTTACTCGTTACCAATTGATATGTTTTATGCTAATAATTATTTTGAGTAATTACAAATAGTGTCCGCTGCCTTTAACATAATTGTTAGCATAAACAGTTACTTGGTATCGAGTAATGGAGAGCTGTCTGGAGAAACGGCTCCCGCTGAAGTAACGTAATTTTTGAGGAAATTTCTTTAACACAAATATTAAAATACTTCAGGCCCGAGGCATTTTATTAGGCAACTGAAAACACAAATTTGTGCAACAAGGGTGTTTTTCATTCATTATTATTCTCTTGCAGTACTGGATAACCAATTGAGTCCAACATTTCACAGATTCGTTATATTCTGCATTATGTTTGGATACACCAAGTGAGAATACTGGTCTTTGACAATTACCAAAGGTGTAGACGTAGTTGTTGCGATTGTGTGATTGCGCCGACTGCAAAGCAATCGTTCTTACCATGCAACACTACATTCCGAACAAGAATTTGCACAGTTTAGCTCATCAGCTCATCCCAGAGGTCTTAGACGAGACGGGTCCCCTGACATTCTCCTCACTAAATTAAAGCTCAATCGTGAAAGCGCCCTCTTGTGTTCGAACATAATCGTCAATACTTACCGAAGCATTGTGTACGCTATCAAAGTCACAGCAAGACACACAATGGAGAATCCCAGTCCGAATTTAGTCAGGATATCCAACACGTAGGTGTCAAATGTTTCTTGACCCTGTTCACACATTATGTGAATAAGATACGATGACACGTAAAACCTTACCAAGGTGTTTCTTCTTTATCTCTATGTCACCGTTTCATTTACTGTTTTCAAAAACCGAATTATTTGTGCATAGTTAACCAAACACATTCTAATATTCAGTTTTCATTGTTTAGCAGTGGTTACAACCATTGCTATGGGTGTTGTAAAAGGCAAATTGTAAAGGGGATGTGAATGTTTATAGAGAGAGCTATAAGAATAACGCTGGCTACGTTACTGGTGAAAAATACTTCACCGTTGATAACAAAAATATATATATATATATAACAATATGTTCAACTTTTTCAAACAGACACAATGTTTTGCTTATCATTAGTTTAAGTTGAATCATTAAAATAAACAAAGAGAAAATAAAACAGAAAAATTAAGACGTGAATTTAAAAAAAATGTATATATAATTTTGTGTCACTTTACCTCATCAACGAGTTGCAACAGGACAGCAAAATGCGTGAGATGATTACAAGTGCAAGTGATGTTAAAAATGGCATCACCATCGTCATTCCAATAGGAGTCTTCATAACCATTGAAGTCCGACACAACACACCCCTCAGTTGCCCAATCACTGCATGAAAGATAAAGTAAAAAAAAAACGTTCACTGACTAAAGAACAATCACTTAAAGGCAGTGGACACTATTGGTAATTACTCAAAATAATTATTATCATAAAACCTTTATTGGTAACGAGTAATAGGGAGAGGTTGATAGTATAAAACGTTGTGAGAAACAGCTCCCTCTCAAGTTTAGAATTTGAGGTCTCGAAATCAAGCATCTGAAAGCACACAACTTCGTGTGACCATGGTGCGAAAAGGCCCAAGGGTGTTTTTTTCTTTCATTAATATCTCGCAACTTCGACGACCAATTGAGCAGAAATTTTCACAGGTTTGTTATTTTATGCATATGTTGAGATACACCTAGTGAGAAGACTAGTTTTGACAATTACCAATAGTGTCCACTGCCTTTAAAGGAACGTTACAGAATTGGTAAGAAACAAAATCGTGAACATCACAGATTTACATCAAACTTACACGGCCTAATGATGATAGTAGAAAACATTCCCTTGAAATATTTCTGTCTGAAATGTCATATTTTATGAGAAATAACTAATACCTAGTTTCGTGTTTAGATTTTATTGCTCAGTGAGCGTTTTATTCATTTTTTTTGCATCGATGTCATGTAAAATGTGTAATCGGTTTATCACTATTTTCTCGTGACCCAGCCGTTGGCTGATCGCTCTCAAACTTCTCCAGGTGTATTAGTTTATGTATGTGGTGGATTACATTAAGTGCTTACACTGCCAACAAATGTTTTGTATCAATTTGTAAGAGCAGAACGACAAAAGCAAGATTTGTGTTGGTGCGAGTATAACCATACTTTTGAAGGGTGAAATCATTGAGTATGGACAAAAACTCACCTGTCTTTACCACTGTTGAAGGAACAAACTGGCTCGTAGTCGTTCATCTGTTAATAAACACAAACATTAATTTAAGACAATAGCATTTATTGTCCTTCCTCTTTAATTCCCTTTATGTTTTGTCCTGAGTCTACATATAAAAATGTATTCAAAATAACCCAGTTTTCCTGCCAATCAGTGTGAATGATGATTGAATTATCTCCCAAACACACCCATTCCCTAATTGTGTGTACCTCTGTTACTACATCTTTTGCTCTTTCAATTGTCCCTCTACACAATATTTTCACATAGACTTCGTAGACAAAAACTCCCTGTGGAGCACCCCGGTCTTTAGAAATTCCCTATAGAGTCCTTTTAATTTCCCTTTTTGGTTTGTCATTGGTCTCCATAAAAGGTATTTCAAATGAGCCCACTTTCCTACCAATCAGTGCGAGTACAAAATTGAACTGAAAAGAGGCATATTTGATTGAAAGTGCACACGTGAAAGGCTATCATCGGCTAAAGGTTGTGCAAACAGCCACGTGCATTTTTCCATCGTTTGTCATCAAACAATTGCGGGCGATGACGCTAACTATGTGCAATCCATCTAATATCTCTCAAAGACACACACAAATAAACGCGATTTGTAGGCCTACTAATATAGATTTTCATGTAAACAATATTCCAGTCAAACTTACCCCGCGGACGGGAAATGTTAAGTTGATATTTGAATCTATGAAGTCGAGGATTTCAATTCCACGTTCGCTAAATACAGACACTTCAATTATTCTGCTGCCGAAAGTCAGCGCTCCGTCAAAATCTCCACCACTGTGATTTGATCCCGAGCCATTATTGTGTGACTTATACACGCTCATAACGGCAATCACTGCAAAAAAAGAATACAAATGGGGTAAAGTGGAGAGAGAGAGAGAGAGAGAGAGAGAGAGAGAGAGAGAGAGAGAGAGAGAGAGAGAGAGAGAGAGAGAGAGAGAGAGAGAGAGAGAGAGAGAGAGAGAGAGCGAGAGAGAGAGAGAGAGAGAGAGAGAGAGAGAGAGAGAGAGAGAGAGAGAGAGAGAGAGAGAGAGAGAGAGAGAGAGAGAGAGAGAGAGAGAGAGAGAGAGAGAGAGAGAGAGAGAGAGAGAGAGAGGGGGAGAGAGAGAGAGAGAGAGAGAGAGAGAGAGAGAGAGAGAGAGAGAGAGAGAGAGAGAGAGAGGGGGAGAGAGAGAGAGAGAGAGAGAGAGAGAGAGAGGAGAGAGAGAGAGAGAGAGAGAGAGGAGAGAGAGAGAGAGAGAGAGAGAGGAGAGAGAGGAGGAGAGGAGAGAGAGAGAGAGAGAGAGAGAGAGAGAGAGAGAGAGAGAGAGAGAAGGAGAGAGAGGAGAGAGAGAGAGAGAGAGAGAGAGAGAGAGAGAGAGAGGGAGAGAGAGAGAGAGAGAGAGAGGAGGAGGAGAGAGAGAGAGAGAGAGAGAGAGAGAGAGAGAGGGGGGGGGGGGGGGGAGGAGAGAGGAGAGGGGGGGAGAGAGAGAGAGGGGGAGGGGGGGGGGGGGGGGGGAGAGAGAGAGGGTGGGTCAGCAGGAAAAGTTGTGCGTCAATAATGTAAGGTGTTGGATTGGTAGAGTTTACACAATGGGATACTTTGGAACGCTAGGTAACAGCAGATTTACCAGGTAAATTTCCATTGTTTACGCAGTTGCGAGCATGAACACATTACCAAGAACACTAATTACGAGAAAGATCGACTATTGGTGGATATTCAGTAAAACAGCACTTAAAAAAAAACAATTGTCACGCAACCACATTTAACATGTTATTGAGTCTATTGTTCATCAAATGCTACAGTGCACTTTCTTATTTTAACAACAATACAGTTTTATTATAATACACTTACAGTTACCGTCTGGCGTTTCGATACTTGGGATCTTGACCGAATAAACCTGATTGTCAAATTCAGTATCAATATTGTTGTATTCACCCACTACGGCGTTCAGGACAAAGACTGTTACAACTGTCAGAAGAAAAAAAAACCGTAATAATTATTATCAGAAACTTGTTCGTGTAGTTCATAAAAACTCACCCGCGGCATGTGACTACTCCCTTGTAGAGCCGATAGTAAATTTAATATACGTTAAGCTTAAACATTGTTTCTAACCTGAAGGTGTAATTCTACGGAGCCCCAAAAAGGAAAAGTAAAACATATTGAACTGGTAAAACAATCAATTTTGCAATTATTTCGCTCCCCTAAAATAATCTTTCGTTCCCTCAAAATATTATCTCGTTCCCGAAATGTGTTATTTCGAGGCAAAAATAAATTATTTCGTGGCAACAAAATCAGTAATTTCGATCGAGGAAACGAAGTACCACGACTGGGATTTGAAACCAAAATCTGATGATCGGAAACACCCGAGTTAAAGGCCAGGAAGTCCTAACTACTCGGCGTCGACACTTCAGGTGAACCAGCCCATAGATATACTTGGTAAATTATTATAATACAATATAGTAAGTTTTGCAACATCCCATGCATTGATGATCTCTAAATGAGTTAGGTGGTTCTGAAAAGAACCGTTGGTTTCAACTCGGCGTTTCGATGTGATTGTCTTCTGGAGAAAGGTTGACTCTGATGCTGCATGCTGCTGAAGTACTGATGATGCGGATTAGATTGGTGATGCACGCAGGCGGGAAATGGAGTTCGGTGATGCACGCTAAATATTATTGTAACGTATGGTACAATTATCAGTACAATTTTGATCGGACCAATAATACAACATTAGAACTATTCAATTGTTACAAACCTTTTTCCTCTTCTTCGTAAATTCTCGTTGCCCCACAAATATTTCTGCCATGATCTTCACTTTCCAATCGCAAGAAGGCTTGGTGAATATAATTAAGATCTCCATCGTTTAAGTAATTTGTGTTTTTCCCCGAGGGTGTTTCTCCATTAGGAATACCTGCTGTATACAAACAACTTTTGTTAGTTCAATATTAAGAAAATCAATTGTCTATATCAACTATCCCAACCGTTCACTATTAACCTGAAGCAATTCAACTATTGAACACATTAAATTTTGTTTTACTTATTGTTGTATTGGGGGGATAATGGGTGATAACATCCGTCAATTTTGACATACAAACTTTGGACACGTCGGTCATAATATTTGTTATAATACAACCTTGAACTGTAAAATTAGCGGAATAACTCGTGGAACTGTCGTCTGCAGAAGTCGCTTTGCACACTATAGTGGAGCCACCATAGCCTCGTTCACGGTAGTCTGTTATTTCCAACGTCGATGAGCGTACACTAGACGACTCTATTATGAGCACACCTGCTTCAGTTGAGTTAAGCAAAGGTGTCTGCAATCGGCAAACTGGCTGAATAACTTCCCATTTGAACTCAGCAATGTTTGAAACAGTGTTTGCTCTGCACATCAGGCGAATATCTGATTGGTTAACTCCCTCAGTGACGTGTTTCAACGTAAGGCCAGGCTTTGCGTTTTGGGGGTTTTCTTCATCCAATCCTGTCGGCAAAAAAACAATCAACAACATAGACGAATCAAGAAGCAGAGACACAATAATCGATTTTAAAACAACACTGAACGCTGTAGAAGTAACTGCATCACCAGTGTCAGCTTTACTTGCAGCACAAACAACCGCACTTTTATCAGCAAAAACAAATAAAAAACTGTACACATATCAAGCACACAATAAGTAAATTCTTACTTGAAGGGAGAGTGAAGTTGGCTGAATGATTTCCAGTGTTAGCAGGGATCGAGGTTGTACACATGACAACTGAACCTGCATAGCTATGTTCACGGTAATTCAAAATGGTTAACGTGGATGAGAAAACACAGGATGACACCCTGTTCCTTTCAATGAGCACACCCCTGTCAGTATCATTGATCACTGATGACGTCAGGTTTAGGAGGTAAATTAGCCACTGAATTGATGAACCAATGGCGGTACACAGAAGCTGCTTATTTGATATGTCGACTCCTTGGGTGACCTCTACTAGGCTGTCGATCTCTATCTTCTGTTTTTCGTGGCTTTGATCAGTCTCGTTCCCTGAAAATGGAAAGAGTAACAGCGGTCTTGTAGGGGAAACACAATTCAAATTGAAAGTGTTATTTACATTAAGTATACAGAATATTGGTTACTTGAAGTCCAATTTAAGGCACTGGTTGGACACCTTTGGTAATTGTATCCCAACACAAATAACACATCTGTGAAAATTTGAGCTCAATTGCTCTTCGAAGTTGCAGGTGCGTAAAATAGCTTCAGGCTTGAAGTCTTTTATTCAGATTCAAATATTGAGAGGGAAATTACCTTTCTCAAAAACTACGTTAATTCAGAGGGAGTCATTTCCTACAATCTTTTATACTATCAACAACTCTCTTAAGAGAGGTTTGCGGTCAATGACTCGTTACCAAGTAATTAAGTTTGTATTCTAATAATTATTTTGAGTAATTACCAATAGTGTCCATTGCCGCTAAGTTAATACATACCAGGAATTGTAAAGTTTGCCGAATAGTTTGCAGAATTCCGAGGATTAGTCACTAAGCACTCTATGACAGCGCCATGGTAGCCTTCTTCCACATAGCTTAAAATAGTCATTGTTGACGTCTGGACACAAGACGAAATACTCTTATGCACAATGAGGACACGGTTTTTAGTGTCGAGCCCAAAACTCTCCCAGACACCGCATCTCAGGTGGTAGACTCGCCAAACAATCCTTGTGTTGATGTCAGTAGAACTTGTACACAACAGTTGCAGATTTGAATCATTTACTCCTTCATGCAGTTGTGCAAGTCTAGGAATCTCGGAGTGCGTGACCTCCGATTGCAGTATTATTGGTTGAAGATCTATTAGATAACAACAGTGTTCATGTGGTTAGAAAAGGAGACTAAGTCGTAGTCCCGACCGGTTTTTCTACCTTCTGCCCAGGTAATAATTAGCAAACAGGACAGTTCATTTTTAGAACAAAGAAGTCTCCCGAATACCGAAAATCTTCTCCATGGTAGTAGAGTGTTCAGGTGGTACGAGATATAGTTTAAAATGTTAAAGTTACTTTTACTAAATATCGATATCTACAGAATAAATAGACTTCTTGTTGGGTTTGTTAAAATATTAAACCGTTTTTATGTAATATTAAGAGAGGTTTGCGGTCAATGACTCATGTTTTCGATCAGTATGCCTTGGTCGTTTTCATTTCTTCTGAAGACGATCATAGCATACTCATCGAAACCATGGGTCGTTAACCACTACTCAAAGAGAGATACTCACATGGTGTTATCTCAAACCTTTTTTAATTATTCTCAAATTCTACTTACCGGGTATTGTCAAATTAGCAGATTGATTTGTTGACTTCCAAGTTGCATAAGCTGTGCACACAATAAGCGCCCCATGATAACCACGTTCAGCATACTCATAGACAGTTAAAGTAGATGTCTTCAGGCAGGGTGATGCGGTACTTTCCTCGACCAACATACCCAGTTCTGTCACGTTATGTAGAGAGTCCCAAACACCACACAGAGGGAAGTAGACGTGCCAAGATATGGACGGGCCGGATGATGCACTTGCTGTGCATGAGAGCTGAAGATCGAGTTGACTGTTGTTTTCTGTCGAGTGTTCTAGACTATGAAGTTGGAGAGTCCAGTCCTCAGTTGGTGGGTCGAATTTACCATCTGCAGATAATTTAATACTTGTTGTGGTTGAAGTGTATAATATACGGATCTTCCATAAGGGGCTACAGTGTACACATAGTTGAAACAAACGGTTCTTTTCAGAACCACCCCAACTCATGAGAGATGGTCAATACATGGCGTTACCGTAAACCTTTCCATATCGTATTTCCACCATGCAAAGTTTCAAATCCTACTCAATGTACACAAAATAATTTTAAGTTGTTTACTACGTGACTTCCTTAATGTAGTTAGTCCCAGGAAATCCTTTCGTGGACACGAAATAATTTTGTGCCCTCGAACTATCGTTTGTAATTTGTCTATTTCATTGCACTCGAAATAGCTTTGTGCATAGAAAACCTTTTATTGCAGTTAAAACGATTCGTATGCTCCAACTGAAATATTGCATGAACTAAATCTCAATGTGTGAGCTTTAACTAATGTTATATGCACTCAAAATAATTGCGTGTATCCGGAATCAGTTCATGCACTTGAAAATGATTCCAAACACTCGAAAGCAATTCGTAAGAAGAAAATTTATTACTTTATTCTAAAATAACACTGATACTGTAACAGCTGCTCACCATCAATTGTGAAGTTGGTCGTCACAAGATTGTTGCCTGGTCTAGAAGATGAACCATTCTTGGTGAAGTTCACTGTTTCAGAGTAATTGTCTGGTGTAAAATATGCACATTCAATTACAGAGCCACTGTAACCTCGCTCACGGTAGTTCGTTATCGTAAGGGTGGACAACTCTTCATACGGTGACAAACTACGCTGCTCTACAGAGACCCCAGCCTTCATTTCACTCCGCAACAAACGCTCCCAGATGCCGCATTTAGATTGATAGACTCGCCAAGCAATGGTCGGACTGCCGGTTGCATTTGCTGTACACTGGATCCGTACATCCGAAGAATTTGTGTCCGCTAATTAATAAAGCAAAATAATAACAACTGCATTTATAAAGTTTCATGTATCAAAGAATGCCCCAAAGCTGCTGTACTTTATAAAGTTAAACAATCATTCATAAATACCTCAGACAGTTTCGCTATTCCTATTGGTGGAGAGCGCGTCACGTGGGTGTGTATAAACCTTTGTTTATGACCAGTAAAAAGTGTTGAAACACGAGCGTGACACGCGAGCTTGCACCTGTGTTTATATAAGACAGTTTCTTCATTCCTATTGGTCGAGAGCAACGGCTGAAACAGTTGTGCCACATCACGCGATACGCGCGACGCGCACAGCATTCCCTTATAAGGAGTTGTTTACCCGAGGGCCTTACCATTACATAGCTGGAGGGGTGTTGTGTTGAAAGAAATCATTGAATAATTAAAATGTTTGCATTTGTTTTACTTTTTGACCAAAAAGGTATTTATAAATGGGAATTAAAAGTGTATTGAATCGACTTCGTCTCGGTAAAAATTAATTATCAAGAACCAGACCTCGTTGGGATTAAACCACTAGTTGAAAACCTCTTCAACACACATTGATTCCCTTATTAATAAAAGTAGAGCAAACGGTAATAACAAATATACAAAACAAGCAAAGCTTTTTGAAAAGTTCAAAAGCTAAAAAGAAATAGGGCTCAATGTACGAAATAAATACCAGCCTTCTGTATTATTTTTTAAAGTTATCTGTAACATAAAGCAAGACAGGCGGGATAGATTGAAAAATCTTATAGTGGGAACAAATCCTTTAGGTAATAATTATAAGCAGTTTATTTTAATAAATCCCCTAAACTATAAATACCTGCAATCACCAAGTGAGCCCAATCAATTGCGTAATCAATTGAAGAATTTGTGGCTGCTGGTAGATGTATAAGAGATACATTTAATGTCCCGTTTTCGGTAATGTTTCCAAAGTTATCTGTAACATACAAAATATAACAAGTGGGATACATTGATAATGATGCCAAGAGCGGGAAATACAAATACGAACGTAGGGGGCGCTTCGTTATGTAGGATTATAACAAATTAAAAACAAATAAAAACAGGGTGTTCTTCATGTATATCGGGGCCGTACAATAGCAACCATTTCTTTGGCTTAATGAGTACAAGAGTATATGGGATTTGAGGCATTGCATGGTGAGGTATCAAAATTATTTTTGGTTTGCGGTAACATCATGTGTGTAGCTACTTGCCGGGTAGAGTTTGTTTTTAGAGAACTGTCTTGCTGTAAATTCTACTACCGCGGAGTAAAATCACAGGAAGACAGTTCTCTAAGAACAAACTCTACCTGGCAAATCGTGACATACATGGTGTTACCGCAAACCAAATATATATTAAGTATTAGAGTGTTATCTAACAGTTTCGTTTTGTTTATATTATTTATAAATACCTGGTATCATCAGGTGAGTTGAATTCGATGCGTTTTTGTATGTTGTCGAGCTTGAACAAAAGATGACCGAACCCTCGTAACCTCGTTCCCGGTAGTTGAACATGGTCAGAGTGGATGTTTTCATACATAATGTCTCCTCCTCTTCAATACGTATACCATCATCTGTTCGGTTACCTAAATTCTCCCATGCCTTGCATTGTGGTCGACAGACGTTCCATGTGATGAACGAAGCACCAATGGCACTTACTTTACACTGGAAAACGATCTCTGATTGGTTTTCAAATGGCGAGACTTGCTCCAAATGTAGAGCTGTCAGATTCCACTGTTGACGTGGGACACTGGAGTCGTCTTCTGAAATACGTTAGAGTAGTATCGTGAACAGATTTACGAATTTGTATCTTTGATTTTAGTTGTAATAATAATAAGCTATATAGGATTTGAGGCATTGCATGGTGAGGTATCAATGTATATTTGGTTTGCGGTAACACCCTGTGTGTTTCTACTTGCCTGGTAGAGTTTGTTCTTCGAGAACTGTCTTGCTTTATTCTACAACGTTCGGGGGTTCGGAAGATTTTTCAGTTCTGTAAAGAACTGTCCTGCCTTTTAACTATTACCCGGGCGGATAGTATGGAAAATAGGCTGGGATTGCTCCT
This sequence comes from Asterias rubens, assembly GCF_902459465.1. Lineage (NCBI taxonomy): Eukaryota > Metazoa > Echinodermata > Asteroidea > Forcipulatida > Asteriidae > Asterias > Asterias rubens. Next base: position 10,807,553 of record NC_047078.1, on the reverse strand, counting down.
TTAGCTTATAGGATCGTGATTAACTGTACTACCGCGGAGTCAGTTCTTAAATTGGTCTCAACGTTTCGACTAGCTTGCTCTAGTCATCGTCAGGAGAACTAGAGCAAGCTAGTCGAAACGTTGAGACCAATTTAAGAACTGACTCCGCGGTAGTACAGTTAATCACGATCCTATAAGCTTAAGTCTCCCGAACCCCCGAACATCTACTCCGCGGGAGTAGAATAAAGCAAGACAGTTCTCTAAGAACCAACTCTATCTGCAAAGTAGATACACACATCGTGTTATACAATAATAAACTACTGCATTTTGTGAGGCGCACTTTACTGAAAACATTCAAGACGCCGGTTGTACATGAAAATGCGCCCAGTTGTCGAAAGCAATTTATTTTTCAGCTAGTGTTTTTTCAGGAACATTATCGGCCGTTTCTAAATGCTTAGATACTTTTAAAGTGTATGGCGAAACGTGACGTCATATTGACGCATTTTTACCTTCGCACAAACTAAATGGAACAATTGATGTCCTTTATTCCAAAAATCTTTATTATAAGAAGTGAATTAAATTGTTGTGTTTGGGTTACCCAACGAGCAGGTGAAAAATTCAACACTTACGTTGAATGGTGAAGTTAGCTGTTTTGTTTTCAGATGATTCAGGGCTCGAAGCTAAACACATGACGATCGAACCGTTGATCAATTGGTCAAAATAGTTGAGTATTGTCAAGGTAGCCGTCTGGACACAAGACGAGACATTGTTCATTTCTATGACTATTCTATCGTCTGTATCGTTTCGCAGGGTTTCCCAGACGTCGCACTGTGAGTGATAGATTCGCCATGCAATCTCTAGACCTGAACTGTCGCTAGCTGTGCACACGAGCCGGATATGTGATGGGTCAACTCCTTTGGTCACTTCGATGAGACTTCGAATTTTCAGAGACCAATCTGAGTAAAAAAATAAATAATGTGTTAATACGCTGGTATGGCGTGCAAATGTCTCAGCTGGCTTGATAACAAACCATCCATAATACTTGCTTGTTACATGTTCCTAAGACTAAGAGTAGGAAATCATTGGGCGATAGGTCATTTTCGCATGCTGGACCCACACTTGCCAATAAATTATGTCTAGTGTTGGTACTATCAATATTAGTTTGAAAGCCATCTTGTTTAATGTGGCTTAAATTTAATTGTTATTTTGCTTCTGTGTGAGGATTTCCTCTCATGCGCCTTGAGTACATTAATTTGGTTGATTTCTGCACCTTATAAATAGTTAGTTAAAAGTATAACTAAACATTATTTTTTGTGGTTAAATTTTTAGAAAAGGAAATAACAAATCAATAATAGCAAGTCCCCTTAGGTGTTTAAAAACTGTACTGGTGTGCCTTTATAGTTGCCTGGCAATATCATTTGTAACACCAACACTCCATAGGTACATCATGGGAATGTCACGAGAAGTTTGGACACACAACATATTATACAAAGTGAGAGTGAAGCAAAAAAGCTACCTTTGTCTCTAAAGAGAAATTCGCTTCGCATTCGCAGGAAGTTATAACCGGGCTTAACACTTACCTAGAGATCCACACGAAAACAGTTTCCACACGCCTTCATCACCGAGGTTTCCATCCGTTAACACCAAGTTACTGAAAGCAATCCTGCTTTCACGTAAACTATAGTACGTTCGAGAGTAACTTGAAGAGTCCCCTAGATGCAGGTTGACATTGTAAGGGTAGATAAAATAAACCAGTTCCAAGTCAAAGTCACCATAAAACCCATCATCAAGTAATACTCCATTGACATACGTATCGATTACATCATTTTCGATATCAACAACACACGCAACATGGAACCAAGAGCAGTCGCTACATGTTCCTTCGCCAACTAAGCCACTGATCTTGAAACCTTTCGATATGCCGTTCTTTGATGCCGAGCAAACCATAAACTTCGAGTCTTTTGTGATCCAGAGCCTGAAGTTTGACTTGTAATTACTGTCATAATCTGTGCTAACAACACTATACCTATAATCCGCATACAATCCTTCAATTTTGAGCCACAGAGACCAAGTATATACAGTCGACATACAGAATCTATAGTCTAAAACACAAGTGTCCTCGAAACTGCCAAGATCCATGTAAGAGTATGCAGGATTCAAAATAGCACATGATTCCTCTAAAACTTGAGGTGCAGGTACCAGACTTGGATTCTCTTCACCATAATAACTTTTAACTCTATCATCTTCAAAGTCCACTGTGCTGCAAGGTGTATTGGGTTCCACTGCACCATTACCTCCAAGACTCCACTGATATAACCCAGGTTGATCTGAGGAAAGAGATAAACAAAATCATTTTGTCCAATAAAAATGATAAGAGTTCAGATTAACTATAGATTTTAACATATTTAAATCGTTCGCAGTCCCACTGCTAAAACATATGATTCGAACTGCATCTAGCCACCGGGCAATCTCGGTGGTCTAGCTGGTTAGACGCTGCTCTATAATAAACAAGGTCGTGGGTTAGAATCACACCCGAGTAATACCCCTGTGATTTTTGTCTACAGTAATCGGGTAAGTACTGAGTATACAGTGCTAATACACATCGGTGTATATGGGTAAAAACCCAAATGAAGAATTCAGATTGTTGAGTGCACTTCTCAATTAACTGCCCTTAAAGGAACACGTTCCCTTGGATCGGACGAGTTGGTCTATGAAAAGCGTTGTACCGTTTGTTATAAAATGTATATGGTTAGAAAGATGTTGTAAAAGTAGAATACAATGATCCACACAAGTATCACTCAAAATTGCACGGTTTTCATTTTACGTCGCGAACTAACACGGTCGGCCATTTATGGGAGTCGAAGTTTTGACTCCCATAAATGGCCGACCGTGTTTGTCGACGAGGTAAAACGAAAAACACGCAATTTCGAGGCATATTTGTGTGGATCATTGTATTCTACTTTTACAACATCTTTCTAACCATATCGATTTTATAACAAACGGTTACAGGACGCTTTTCAAAGACCAACTCGTCCGATCCAAGGCAACGTGTTCCTTTAAACTGCCCGAACAGCTGACCAGAGTAAAACAACCGACGTTTTTTTTTTTATCAATTGCTTGCATTCACCACTGACCAATGGAAGATCGATTTTAAACACGAAATATCTAACCAAATCACTGACCCATGTTGAATGACATTCGGCATGGTCCAGTTTAGGATATAACGGCTTATCAGCTGCGTTGTGTTCTATAAGGTTAAAGGCACTGGACACAATTGTTTTTTTGTCCAAGAACAAAATTCTGACTTTGTGTATCCCAACATACGCACCAAATAAAAAATATGTAAAAAGAAAATGGGCTCGATTGGTCATAAAAGTTGCGAGGAAGTACTGAAAGAGAACAAAAAATGTTAGTGCTTTCAGGTAAGAAAGACTTTATTAGGCCTGTATCCTTTCTCAGAATCAAAAAGTAGTGAGCACTCACAAATCTTTCTCAAAAACGACGTTGCCTCACAATGTTTTTTACTACCGACAGCTCTCCGTTGCTCGTAAACATTTTGAGTAATTACCAGTAGTGTTAAGTGCTTTTTAGACAATGATGTGTTAAAATGTGTAAAGCAAGCTTTAAAATGTGACAGCAGCATTATGGTTAAACAAAACAATTATGAATACCTTCGATGGTCAAGTTAGCTGATTTGTAAGTTTTGTTCGACGAACAACAGGCCAGACATGTCACAACAGAGCCAGAATATCCTAGCTTCCGGTAGTTTGTAACGGTCAATGTAGACGTCCGGACACACGACGAGACGTTATGATTCTCAATATGCACGCCGTTCTCTTCGTCATCTGCGACGTCATCCACCACCTGGCGTTTTGGTTTATAGACGCGCCAAGCAATGGATGGTCCTGTTGAAGCACTAGCTGCACACACGAACTGAAGATCGAACTGACTGACATCCTTCATCACTCGCACCAGACTACGGAGCTTCAAGTCCCATTCTGTAAGGGAGAAATGAACAAAACTACGTCAATACCAACTCCTGAGGCTCGTGTCTCTCGGTCTCCATCTCTTTTCAGTCCGGTTGCGCAAATTGCGCTGCGGTGGTCATTACAAGTTTACGCCAACCATCTCGATCTTCTGTGGATCTTGATGCAGCTGCCGTACACTGTCCTGTCCAATTCTTTCGTGAATTTATTGAGTATGTATCGAACGACGCAATGGAATCATGTAGATGCGCCAAGATCTGCACTTCGTTGTTACAATTTCGTCAATTAAATGAAGATACCAATGGTCACCGCTGTGAACCTGTACCGTTTCTCACTTGTTAAAAATATACAAAAAGTACATTAGCTTTACTTATGAGGTGTAGGCCTATATGGGATTTGAGGCATTGCACGGTGATGTATGAATATATTGTTGGTTTATTTTTCAGGTAGAGTTTGTTTTTTAGAGAAATGTCTAACTTAAGACGAAGAACAAACTCTGGTTCACCTAGACATGTACATGGCGTTACCACAAACCAACATCATGTGTACTTGGTGTATACGCTCGTTCCCAGATTGACAGAATTAAACCCTATGAAAGTCATTACATGTTTTTTTAAATGAAACTTACAAAAGCAGTGACTTACCCATTGATCCACAAGAGTAGATATGTTCAATGCCGTTGTCACCTGGGAGACCGTCCATTAAGACCAAGTTACTAAAAGCCATTCGGCTATACCAGTAGTCCGAACTATAGGGCCCAAGAACCAGATCACCGAGCTGTACATTGACTTCCCTCTCCAATTTATGCAAGTCATCAATGAAACTGTCAGTAGACCCATTGATCCAGACACCATTGATGTACGTTTTAACTCTACCTACATCGTTCGTAGCTGTTAGGTTAACAGAACATGCCACATGGAACCATGCACAATCTGCACAAGATCCGTCTTCAACAAGGTTGGTTACTTCAATACCCCTGTTGTGGTAGGTATCATTGTTATATACTGTACAAACTATGTACTTCAAGTCTCTTGTGAGCCATAGTCTAAACGTAAACTTGCTGTACTCATCGCCCCCTGTGCCTATAATATTAAATGGGTCTCCATAATATAGTTGAGCGTATATATTGTTAAGCCACACAGCCCATGTGTATCCAGTAGACATACAGAATCTATAGTCTGATACACACGAATCTTTGTAATTGCCCAAATTGATAGTATATGAATATCTAGGTTTCAAAACAGCACACGAATCCTGGACGACTTGAGGTGCAGGTATCATCATGGTACTGGAACCTTCATAGATAATCGTCCCGTCTGTAAACACAGCTTTGTCGCAGGATTCGTCATTCAAAAGGTCAACCGTGCCATTGTCTCCAAGGCTCCATGTATAAAGCTCTGGTTGATCTGGATGAAGTATTTGAAAAAAATGAAATAAGTGATCAACATTGTTTTGTGAAGTTAATTTTAAGCGATTTAGAGCACATGGATTTGGAAGATTATTAAAACTGCACCGCTGGAAAAGAATTCATAGTGCAGACTATTACTGAATGTTTCTGTTGTTTGCTGCAATTTTGTCGATTCCTATTTTTAAATACAAAACTGTCTTGCAAATTTGGGACTAATTTTCAAGTTCAAGCAATTAAATGTAATAGTCAATCACTTCAAAATTAAGCACTTTTCAGGTGAGAATTTTATGGGAGTAAGACACTTATAACGAACTACACATGTCGTGACGTCACCGATTTCAAGCGGGCAGATTTTGAACCCCGCCGCCATTTGTGTTATGTAAACGAAAGTTGTACTTTTTGCAGTTCTACCAAGGTTAAAGGTATGCTCGAACTTTCGTAAGAACTCTAAAAATGACCAACAAACTGGAGATGTTGATAGCTTGAAACATAAAAAAAGGATTTCCCATCGAATTATAACGGTTTGGGTACGTTAACAACATTTAGTTGTTTTTGTTTCTTACCAATTCTGTAACGTTCCTTTAAAGGTTTTAGGTACTTTTTGTAACACAAAACACAATGTCCACAGATTTACATTAAACTTACACCGTTTGAAGATAATGATAGTAGAAAGCATACCTTAAAATATTAGTTGCTGAGGTGATGTAGTTTTTGAGAAATGAGTAAAACAATGTTATGAAAATACGTTTTTACATGCTAAAATAATTTTCGACTCATGATCACTGAGACGAAAATTATTTCCATGACATTGTTTTACTTATTTTTTCAAAAACTACAGCACCTCAGCAAGTAATATTTTCAGGGGAACTTTCTACTATCATTATCTTCAAACTGTGTAAAGTTTAGTGTAATTCTGTGGACATTGTGTTTTTTGTCCTACAAAAAGTACATAGACCCCTTCAAGTAAAATTTAAGTGTATCTCATGTATCAGAGCTTGAAAGTATTACCCGGAATGGTGATATTGGCTATCAATCTTGACACACTTGAAGGGGTCGAGGTTGAACAAACAAAGACGGAGCCCGTGTAACCAAGTTTGCGGTAGTTCTCAACAGTCAGTGTAGACGTCCGGACACAAGACGACGCATCGTAGTTCTTGATAAGCACGCCGTTCCGTTCATCACCAGAGACGTCATCCAACACCCCAAGTTTTGATTTGTAGATACTCCACGTGGTGGAAGGTCCTGTTGAGGCACTTGCTGTACACACAAGTTCGAGAGTGAACGGGCCGACTCCTTTTGACACCCGCACCAGACTACGGAGTTCCAGGTCCCAATCTAATAACGTACAGGGAATAAAAGAATGGCTTGGCTATTTCAACAGCTTCACTTTAAACTAAAAATAAGTATTTTGAACGTGCATTAAAGACAATGTCAGCATGGTCACCTTGGACGTGATGTCATTGAAGGCCCTCTTTGATGAAAAACAACAGAAACGTTCACGCTTAGATTTTCGAACGTAGACGATTCATCATTGATAATGGCCTATGTGAAAGGTTAAGCCTATGCAGCCGTTGCTTGGATGCTGGAAGCACAACATTTTGAACACGGTTTGGGTGAATAAATTAAGTGTTTTCGTACTCAGTTTATCTTGTGATTTTTTTAGTTATATTTACACAATTTTCAGGACATTATGACAAGTAATTGTAAAACATTACAACTAAACAAAAAGTAAAACACAGAAATTCTGATTTAAGAAAAAAACATTACTAGTGCTACGCATTTTAAACTAGACCGGGCTGTTTTTGTGTCTATCATACTTAAAGTCACCTATCGACGGCACTGTTTTCAGAATTCAGTTTAAGTTTTTTAGCAGCAAGTGTTTATGTTTAAATGTTTAAAACAACTTTCGGACAAGCCAATGACGTCATACATGGCTAATGAACGCGATTTGATTTTTGTGATTTATTTAAGGTGTTTTTCAGGATAGGGGTAATTGTGTGTGGTGTTCTCACTGGTGCAAATCTTTGTGTAAACCGTTCGTGGTTCTGAAGCTTTACCGGTTTGATTACCTGTTGACTGTTTGGTACAGATAACGGTAATTTTGGCACATTTGATTTGTGACTTTGCCTCGTAATATTGTCGTTCATGTAGCCAATGTCAGCAACATGTCACCATTGCAAATGTAGTATAATTTTAAAGAGAAACACCTCAGCTTCGCATTGACATATAACAGAGTAATAAATGATAAAAATATACTTGATTGAAAAAAGTTTCCTCAATAAAAAAGTTTAATTAGGTATTATTACTATTATAATGACGGAGCTCTCTATGGAAGTATAATCGCCTAATCAAACGAACTGGTCGTGTTACAATTGCGACTGCGTCATACCTTCGCACGCACCCCCACTGTGTTATCGATCGTTCAAGGGCAATTATTAAGACCCCCGTCTTACCACTGTCCTTGAACTACAGCGAGCAGTTTAAATTAAACATTAAAGGGACACGTTGCCTTCGGAATAGGCACTTTGTTATGCGGTAAAATACATATTTTTTGTATTGATTATATGGCTGGATATGATATTTCCAAAGTGCAATTATAATGATTCACATAAATATCCTTCAAAAATTGTATGGCTTCTTTAACATTAAAGGCACTGGACACCTTTGATAATTGTCAAAGACCAGTCTCCTCACTTGGTGTATCTCAACATATGCATAAAATAACAAACCTGTGACAATTTGAACTCAATTGGTCGTCGATGTTGCGAGAGAATGATGGAACAAATTGTGTGCTGTCAGATGCTTGAATTCGAGACCTCGAGTCAGCCGGGTATCGAATTCAATTCAAATATTTTAGTGAGAAATTACATCTTTCTCAAAGAAATACGTTACTTTAGAGGGAGCCGTTTCTCACAATATTGTATACTATCAACAGCTCTCCATTGCTTGTTACTAAGTCAGTTTTGATGCTAACAATTATTTCGAGTAATTACCAAAAGTGTCCAGTGCCTATAGAGCGCCAACGCGTTTGGAAGTGGCCCTTTGTTGTGCCCCTTTAAGATACTCTCTGCTAATTCCGCAGTACATTTGCCAATTTTTACAGTATAGGCTTTGTACGTTCAATACCGGCTCAAGTATGAAGGTCAGTGTGCCGCACGCAGAGGAATAAATAGTGAGGCGAGGATGGGATGGCTCAATTAAAATAAATATTGAAAACTGCTATAATAACCAAAAGAATAAAAGCAACCAGCTTTCATAGTTGGAAATTTGCATCGGGGATAAATAACATTAGTCTTGTTTTTACTCTTAAACACCAATGTGTGTGAGCTATGGTGTTCCATAGAGGACAGCCTCCGTCGTAGTTGTGAGTTGTCCGTCGGAGTTGTGAATTGGGGCGTCGGAGTTGTGAGTTGGGGCGTCGGAGTTGTGAGTTGGGCCGTCGGAGTTGCGAGTTGGCCGTCGTAGTTGTGAGTTGGCCGTCGGAGTTGTGAGTTGGGCCGTCGGAGTTGTGAGTTGGCCGTCGTAGTTGTGAGTTGTCCGTCGGAGTTGTGAGTTGGGCCGTCGGAGTTGTGAGTTGGCCGTCGTAGTTGTGAGTTGGCCGTCGGAGTTGTGAGTTGGGCCGTCGGAGTTGTGAGTTGGCCGTCGTAGTTGTGAGTTGTCCGTCGGAGTTGTGAGTTGGGCCGTCGTAGTTGTGAGTTGTCCGTCGTAGTTGTGAGTTGTCCGTCGGAGTTGTGAGTTGGCCGTCGTAGTTGTGAGTTGTCCGTCGGAGTTGTGAGTTGGCCGTCGTAGTTGTGAGTTGGCCGTCGTAGTTGTGAGTTGGCCGTCGGAGTTGTGAGTTGGCCGTCGTAGTTGTGAGTTATTTGACATTCTATCATTGTTTGTTAATAGTGAAAACGCCCATTCCTATTTTCATTTATTTTATAACATCGTAGAGAACACGTTTTTTAAAGATACCTTACAGTTTAGGCCGGTTCGCAGGAATTAAAGATGATGGTTAGCCCGTATTCCTCAACAAAATGAAAGAACAAAATATTTACATATTTTTAACGCCAGGAACTGTAGGTAGAACGATTTTTATCCAGACCATTTCATTCTGATTGGTTGAGCTCCGGTCAATCAGGAGAATGTGCAACTTACTGAATATTCATGACTGTTCGTTTCGCGCACACTGCGAAATTGTCAGCTATGTGTCACTTTGTGTACAGAAGTACATAACATTCAAGCACCAGACTGCTGCCCAATGTAAATTATTGAAATTGACGTCATAATACAGGCAAATGAAAAGGCTGATCCAGCTATTCACTGTATTTTGTAATCTTTGAAGTATATATAAAGTAAGTGGCAACAACTCTATATCCTGGGATAATTGCATTGGCTTTCAGATCGTCTAAAAATCTGGCAATGCATCTGTAAATTGCTACTAGTTTCCCGGGGGATCCATATAAGAAGTATAGTTTTTGTTTTTGTTTGAACAGCAAATAAACCCACCAAGGATACAAGTCAATAAAACAAACTCAAGGCATCGTCAGATTTATGTCTATAATTTGTTATTTGGAAGCACAGCTTGCATACACACAGGTCACAGCTCGGGTATCAGGAAAATTTGCATAGTTCCGTTGGCTTATGCGTTCATGCGTTCGTATTTCCGTTTACAACAAACAACATATAAATTATTTCAAGTTAACCAATTAAAACACTATTCATCCATACCTAGTCAATCCAACTTACATAACACTTTCAAATACTAAAGTTTTAGTATGTGTTTGTATTTGTTTGTTTGTTTGTTGGGGTGTTTGTTTGTTAACCTGTTCGTTGAGTGAAATTGTTTGTCCTTTTGTCTCTTGGTTGGACTGACACACCTCTTGGTGACAGTGCAGGCACTATTGTCAGTCCTGGCAAACCTGTAGTGTTGATGTCTTTCTGTTGTCCTCAGTCGTGTAGTACTTTTTTCTTTCTTTTTTTTCTTTTACTGCCTGCCATCCTTTTTATATATCTTGATGTATCCCCCTTGTTACTGTTTTCCAATACAGATGTATGTTTTTATATAATTAATGTTTTAAAGAGTTGTTTCCTTTTCGTATAAATTTTTGTAATTTTTTGTATTTTATGTGAATTGCCAAATAATAATAATAATAATAATAATAATAAATAATAATAAAGGATGATTTGACCATCTTTGGACTAATTTAATGATAGGCATACACTTTAAATTTTATTTAATTTTTATTTAATGTTAAATTGCTATCGGGGTGTAAAAACATATAACGCTTTCATGGTGCCTTGAACGAAAAAGAATTTAGTGAAAGATTAATGCTAGTTCGTTACAAGGCCCGCATCCTACCTGCAGTTATTAAAGAATATGTTACAATTCATAAACAACATTTCGAAGGGGCGTAGATAAATATAAAATATCAGATCTGCAACTGACAACATAGTGCTGTGCGAACAAAACATAGGCCTAATTTCCCAATAAAAGCATCGAACACATGGGTCCATCCATTTCATGTAGGCATAGGCAAGCAAAAGCGACAACTCAAAAGGATTTTGCCTTCTCGGTGACGAATCGATGGATTCAGCAAGGTATATTTTATCACAATCGGAACTCAATCACATGTGTAGAAGAACCCGGAAGTAGGCATACGCCACCTATTGACCATTGCAGTTTAGTAAACAAAATAAAAAGTCCGACGGCCAACTCACAACTCCGACGGCCCAACTCACAACTCCGACGGCTCTACTCACAACTACGACGGACAACCCACAACTCCGACGGACAACTCACAACTACGACGGACAACCCACAACTACGACGCACAACTCACAACTCCGACGGCCCAACTCACAACTCCGACGGACAGCCCACAACTCCGACGGCCCAACTCACAACTCCGACGGACAGCCCACAACTACGACGCACAACTCACAACTACGACGCACAACTCACAACTCCGACGGCCCAACTCACAACTCCGACGGACAGCCCACAACTCCGACGGCCCAACTCACAACTCCGACGGACAGCCCACAACTACGACGCACAACTCACAACTCCGACGGACCAACTCACAACTACGACGCACAACTCACAACTCCGACGGCCCAACTCACAACTCCGACGCCCCAACTCACAACTCCGACGGACCAACTCACAACTACGACGCACAACTCACAACTCCGACGGACCAACTCACAACTCCGACGGCCCAACTCACAACTCCGACGCCCCAACTCACAACTCCGACGGACCAACTCACAACTACGACGCACAACTCACAACTCCGACGGCCCAACTCACAACTACGACGGACCAACTCACAACTACGACGCACAACTCACAACTCCGACGGACCAACTCACAACTACGACGCACAACTCACAACTCCGACGGCCCAACTCACAACTCCGACGGCCCAACTCACAACTCCGACGCCCCAACTCACAACTCCGACGGACCAACTCACAACTACGACGCACAACTCACAACTCCGACGGCCCAACTCACAACTCCGACGCCCCAACTCACAACTCCGACGCACCAACTCACAACTCCGACGGACAACTCACAACTACGACGGAGGCTGTCCTCTATGGAACACCATAGTGAGCACTGTAAACTTGGCATATTACTCGGGTGTCGTGGCCGAGCGGATAAGAGCACCGAACTCAAGCTCTGGTGATTCTGTTCAGCAGAGTGTGGGTTCGAATCCCGGTCGTGACACTTGTGTCCCTGAGCAAGACACTTTACCATAATTGCTTCTCTCCACCCAGTGGTAAATGGGTACCTGTGAGGGCAGAGATGGTTCTTGTGATTGATTTAGCCGAGTAGCGCATATTAATGTTGCACAGGCTGCATACTCCCCACCAGGGAGCTGAGATGGTTTAAGGAGTGATTTAAGGCCCAGTGACCAGGGGCAATAATGTGAAGCGCTTTGGGACGCCCTCCGGGTGTGAAAAGCGCTATATAAAAACGGGTTATTATATTACTCGGATTGGATTCGAACCCACGACCATTGCAACTCTGGAGCAGTGTCTTACAAACTAGACACACAGTTTTCCTATACATACAAAAGGGTGTGTGCCGCTGATTCAGATATTGAGTTCAGAGTTTGCATGACATCATTGTTCATGCAATAATTATAAGATTTATCAAGCTGACCAACTCCGAGGAGCTTGACAACATGCAAATCCTTATAAAGAGTAAACAGAGACAAACAAAACAATAGAAAATTAAATTAATGTCTCATGATTCAACATTTAAGTATCGAGGTTCTTAATTTATTGTTGATATCCGCAGATGGAGCTATAAGCCTAAGATGACGTCATCAATGTTTAAGTTTTCATTACATTCCAGTTGATGTATATGTTAATTAATATTAATTCTAATGTTTTTGATACATATTATTTTGTATTCGTCATCATAAACATAAAACACAGATCGAGAAGCATATAGCATACAAAAAGAGACCCTAAAAGGGATACTCGTCCTAACTTAGGACTAGCCTTAAGTTTCTCACATCTCCTAGGACTAGTCCTAAGCTCTTTGTGAAATCGACCCCAGCAGCTGTCCATTGCTCGTTACTAAGTAGTTTATATGCTACATTTTTTGTTAAGTAATTACCAAAAGTGTCCAGTGCCTTTAAAGAGTAAACGGATGGTTTGCCAAATTTTAAAACCAATTACTTACCCATTGATCCACATGCGTAGAGATTCTGAATTGTATCTGGCCCAAGAATACCATCAGTCACCATCAAGTTGCTGTAATCAATTATAACTAGTTCAAGGGATTCATCAGTCACCTCCGAGTAGTCATAATATGGTGACTCAGCGGCAATACTTAAAGAAGGTGGAATGTAGCTCCCGAGTCTCAGGTGATTGTCCAATTCGTTATCGTTGATATTGTATCGAATCTGCATATCAAGAAATTCATCCCAATCCGGAGTTGAATTATTTTTAACTATTAAGCCGTTGAAGTACATCACTGCGATCTGCCCGTGACTTAAAAAGTTAAATGAGCATGCAAGATGAAACCACTGCCCATGCTGAATGTTACGTTCGTGTAGAAGATAAGTCATGTTTACTCCAATAGCCGGTCTTTCTTTGTTGTTATTTGCAGTACAGAGCAGCATGTCACCGCTGAGCCAAATGTTGAATCCAGACTTGAAACTGTCATAGTTTCCCGCGCTAATCAGATTGACCATCCCCATTACGCTCTGGTTGTGAGGTGGTATCTTCATCCATACTGCCCATGTAAAACTACCAGTCGTACAAAACAACGGGTCCGTTATGCAGCTGTTGTTGTATTCGCCGAGAATTAGTGGGGCTTTCAAGTCGCTGGAGACGGCACAGGAATCAAGAACGACTCCCGGTGCGGGTACAAACCGAACGCCATTCAGATCTGGCACGTCTTTGATGGAAAAGAACATTCCTTCAAGGGGTTTAAATGCGTCGCAGGAGTTTTCATTGCTGATTGAGACGGTGTCATTGTCACCAAGGGACCAATGGAAAGTCTGAAACGCATCTACACAAAAGGAAAATCAAAACAAAAAATTATGTAAATCCAGAACATTAATCATGGCTTTAATTTGTTCAGATTTGCCAATACTTTAAACAAAATATGTTCCTCTTGTACAGAAAATAGCCCCCGACCCCACCCCTTAAATTATCTTAAGAATACATTGGGGGGGGGGGGCTGCCAAAAGGACATATGCTGTATGCATGTACAAAGAAGGCCTGCAATATCGTAAACCCTGTACCGAAAAATACATCACATTTATGTCCAGTTAAAACAATTGATTTCAGTGTTTCAACACTTGTTTTGTTGTTATGCAAGTCGCCAGACACCCGATGCCTGAACGTCACTTCAAGGTGTGGGCTGCGAATCAACTATTTTTTCCAGGGGCCGTTACCGCCTACTCCTGGAGCTGAAATAGGGTTACCCCCTTTACAGTCCATACGGATGTAGGCTTGTGCAGGCCTGGTTGGTAAAGCAGAAATCATAGCTGATATTATTATGTGACACAATTTTCACAAAAACTATAGGTTTTCTCGCTCGATTTCGGCAAATGAGCAGCCAATTTCATTTTCATGCGTTCGAATTAAAGCTGTTTTGCCTCTCCAGTTGTTACTGCGTGTTAAGTTCCGAATTCGGCCATGCAATTTCGTTTTGAGTCGAGTCAAATTGCTTTCAGCACTCGGTCCAGTTTAGCGTATCGTCATTCTTTTTCGTGATACGCACCCCTCAAGAAGCGTCTGAGAATTTGAATGCTGCTTTGATGAATGGTTAAATTGAATAATTATTTCGTTAAATTTGAATGACGCAATAAAACAAATCGAATGACCCTTTTCAGTAGCATTCGATTTCGCGCGAAATAGAATAGCTTGGTGGTTAAACTGGCTGCTCATTTGCCGGAATTGACCGAGAAAACCTATAGTATTATTGGTCGGGTCTAGTCTAGGTTTGTCGCCCGCTTGATATTCATGGAATTTGCCGCCCAGTGGAGGAAAGTACCTCCACTCAAGAACGTTCTCTTCAACAACGTCAGCAGAAAAGAAAGAACAACATTCTCCTGACGGATGCAAACTCGTTGTCTAAAGCGAAAGAATTGCATCACCGAAAAACGACGAACAATAATTGAGCCAAAAGATTTGTGGGACTTATTTAACTTTCCTTTGAGTCCGCTGACCTTACTGAGCTAATGGATAAATTATATACTTATTTTTCTACATTTAGGCACACGGAGGCTTGATTTTCCACCCCAAAATGCCAAAAGCTTGCATGTACCCCAGATGTGGGGCAACAGATCTACGGATCATAGTATGTATTTGCTTTTGTTGTCCCTTGCCCATCTTGGGGTATAATGTTGTCAATGTATTTTGTTTTGTACTGTTATGGCGAATAAAATAGTAATAATAATAATAATAATAATAATAATAATAATAATAATAATAATAATAATAATAAACTTGGTCTAAACAACTAATTTACTTATCCGAAACCGACGAATATTACACAACATTATAAACCTTTTTATCGGGGCTAAATTTCTGGCACATTTTTAAGCCACCCCCCGTTGTTCTGCAAAAAAGATAATTCGTAGAAGGCTATTTTAAGAGTTTTTTTTTTTTAATCGGGCACCATTCACCGGTAAGTAATTTTTTTTCCTTTTTTACACGAAAATCGAACAATCTTTATTAGACCCATTGCATTGGATGCCATCTTTCTTTCTTACCATTGGCCGAGAATCGTGCACAGCGCGTACACGCGTGCACTCACTCGTTGGGGAAGTTTAGCTGCACGTTTAACGCGAGCAAAAACGTGAACGTGAACGTCAACAAATGTTGTTGTAAAAATCTCACGTTTTAAGCATACGTACGTGAAGGAATTTGTTATGTCAGGTAGTACGTACAGACGTCATGCGTGAGCATGTAATAATGGTGACGTCATCCTAGAAAAGAGAAACTTGTCTGACGTTCACGTTCATGTGTTTGCTCACGTAATGTGCAGCTAAACCTCCCTCTTGCTTTACATCAAAGATGCTGGTCAATGACGTCACGTGCAATCCATCTGTTATGCCACTTAAATTGTTGTCCCAAAAAACTGTTTTGGTGAGAACGGATATAGCCATGCTTGCAACCAGCCTGTGAACATTTAAGATTAAAACTGTCTTTTGAATTTAAAGGATGTGTCGTCTTTTTAGTGTAAATAGGTTAGCATGTGTTTGTTTTTAATCTGCAATAAAGGGAATACTCCTTGTTTGCAAAAAAAACCCAGATCTACAAATAATCCAGTTTTTCTGTATTGTCGATTTACAGCAGCAAGTTTCAACATAAGATTGACAAAGTCAAGCAATGGATATTTTGTATTTTATTTGTGTATGGGTTTGCATCTGTTTACTTTAATCTGCCATAAAGGGAACACCCCTTGTTTGCTATAAAATACCCTAACATCAGCGAGCGCACTTTGGTGCTTTTAAATCTTTAACAAAGGTAAAGAATTCAACGTGTCGATTTAAAACAGTAAGTTTCAATTATTAGATTGACACAAGCGAAGAATGGTTTGTCTTTTATTTTTTTGCATGACAAACATGGAGACAACAATAAAATTGTGTAGTACAACAAAAAAGACAGAGTAATACACAAATGTTTACCTTCTTTCCCTTGTAGTCTTTCGGAGTTATCTAGACCGACTGCTAAAAGCAGCAAAACTAAAACCAGCATCATTGTATCCAAGTTTACCGCATCAAGGAGTCGAACATTATAAATAAAACCTCCCCATCAACCAAGATTTATGAAATCCCTCCTTGCTGATCAAATCGTCTGTTTAATTCCAACGCGTGATTATTAATAAACGCCAGTTCGAAGCCTACTCGTTAAGCGTGCAAGACCGAGTCACAGAAATTAATCTAGAGCGCAAAGGGCAAGTAATACGTTTGGTTGTCACTCTTAAAATTAAAGGCAATACAAATTTACATGGTAGGAAAACAGCATAGTATAAAGCATTATTGATAATCAATCCATTTCGAAGTAATTTGGTTATAGAAATTGAGTTCGGTTATTTGTCTCAGCTAAGAGTTGTCATCTGAGAAGCGTTACTGTTAGTAGCGTTTCTCAGACTGTGGATTTCTTTGTTAGGGATTATTTTTCCTGTTTTGACAACATTCGCTCCAGACTTTCGGCTATATGTCAAGAACGCGACTACTTTTTTAAATAACTTATTTTTCATTAAGAAAATGGAATTAGCTGTTGTAAACTGAAGCATCTGTCACCTATCGAAATGAGCTATGGTATAAATGCAAAACGTAGTTCATTGCCTGCCGTTTCAACCCTAAGTCTTTCCCGAAGGCTAGTTTTATTGTATACAGTCATCTACAATCATGTAGGATTAAAACAATTGAACGGTTAAAAAATGCAAAAGCTTCTGTTCTTCTATCCCGCAACCATTAATTTCAGGAATGAATACCAAATTTATACCTTCCCTTTAAGTTACTAGTTGTGTATAACCAACGAAAGTAAGAACATGCATATTGCATAGGAAGTAACACACCACGCATACTTATTATTAAAAGGTTTATTTAAAAGACGAAATCAATAATTATCAATACGAAAAATAAAAACCATGGCTTTACTCTATTCTATTATGACCTGGTTAATTGATTTTTTTTTTAAAGATGGAATGACCCAAAAGTCAGTCAAAGCGGACTTAAGCGGAATGCTTTTAACGGAAATGCTATTTTAATTGGTTTTAAAATGCGTTTGTTCACCATTTAAACATAATTTTGAGTTTTGCGTAATTATTATCGACTAAAAAATCAGGCCCCAACCTCAAGGTTTTGAAAAATTAAAAACACTTCTGCCTTTGACGGCGCACGTCAAAAAAGACAGTGCTTTGACGTCATGTCTTGTCTGGGAGTTTGCTTAGTTTGCTCCACGCTACAACAAAGCGGCTATACAAATTGGAGCTCCCAACAATGACGTTAAACATGAGTGATTGCGTGAATGAGCTTTTCGCGAATCTTCCAGAAAAGTGCTGGATAAGGGTATTCAAAATGGTTCATTTTACACAAGAAAAATCTATTTCTAGTCAAAAGACTCAATTTCCTTAATGATTGAACCCATTTTAAATGAATTTCAGCAAAGTTCACGACTTGACATTTTCGTTTAAGCAGGTCTTTAAAGGCAGTGGACACTATTGGTAATTACTCAAAATTATTATTAGCATAAAACCTTTCTTGGTGACGAGTAATGGGGAGAGGTTGATGGTATAATACATTGTTAGAAACGGCTCCCTCTGAAGTGCCATAGTTTTTGAGAAAGAAGTAATTTTCCACGAATTTGATTTCAAGACCTCAAGTTTAGAACTTGAGGTCTCGAAATCAACCATCTAAACGCACAGAACTTCGTGTGACAAGGGTGTTTTTTCTTTCATTATTATCTCGCAAACTCTACGACCGATTGAGCTCAAATTTTCACAGGTTTGTTATTTTATGCTTATGTTGAGATACACCAACTGTGAAGGCTAGTCTTTGAAAATTACCAATGGTGTCCACTGGCTTTAATATTTGTTTAACCCATACACCGAAGTGTGATAGCACTGTATACCCAGTACTTTCCCGAGCTCTGTGAAAAATTCACAGGCAAAATACTCGGGTGGGATTCGAACCCATGACCTTTGCAAGTTGAGAGCAGTGTCTAATACCATTTTAGACCTCTGAGGTTGCCCGGTAGCTAGATGCAGTTCAAATCCTATGTTTTAGCAGTGGGTTCGAATCCCACCAGGGGCCAATTTCATAGAGCTGCTTAAGCAACAAATTTGCTTAAGCACGAAAATAGCTTGCTTGTTTTACACATGTTACTGGCCAAAATTTCATGCCATATACATTGCTTGTGATTGGTATTTAGCTGTTGTTTACTTAGCATAACAATAATGAGTTGAGTCTTGGCCGGTAATCTGATTTTACAAAGCAAGGATTTTTTTTGCTTAAGCAAAATTTTGTGCTTAAGCAGCTCTATGAAATTGGGCCCAGATAATATGCCTGTCATTTGTTTTCACCGAGCTTGGAAAAGTATTGAGAATAGGTCTATACATTTCTAACACACATCGGTGTATATTATGGGTAAAGCGAAATTGTATATTTGTTGATCTTGAGTTTCGGCGTGTTTGTGTACGTTGTTGTTGTTGTTGTTATTGTTTATGTTGTGGTGGTTTTGGGGAGAGATATTTGTTTGTTTGCTTGTCTGATATTGTTTCTAACTTGTTTGATTGTTTGCTAAGGTGTAAAGGGATATGTTTGGGTGTTTGAGATGTTTATTAATTTGTGTGCTTGTTTGTTAGTTTGTTTGTTTGTTTGTTTGTTTGTTGGTATGTTGGTTATATGTTTGTTTTTAACATTTCCATAAATCTCATAAACAATTTAATGTTTTATTTTTAGTTTGGGGTGACGTCGTACTAGTTCCATCGAAATGTTTACCCCCATCTCACTCTATATAAAAAATAAAATAAAAATAATTATGAAAAAAAATAGTTTTAACACTTACGTGTGAGATTGAGGCACCAGCAGGATAGGGGGAAAAACCACACAAAGATTCCGAAGAGAAATATCAACAGATTTTTTTTTTTTTAACTCAATTGGTAGGCCGAGTTGCGAGATAATAATGAACGAAAAAATGCCCTTGTCACACAAAGTTGTGTGCTTTCAGATGCTTGATTTCGAGACCTCAAAATTGGTCTCGAAATCAAATTCGTCGAAAATTATTTCTTTCTCGAAAACTACGTCACTTCAGAGGGTGCTGTTTCTCACAATGTTTATACTATCAACCTCTCCCAATTACTTGTATTCAAGAAAGGTTTTATGCGTATAACTATTTTGAGTAATTACCAATAGTGTCCACTGCCTCATAAAGGCTCTATTTTATTAAAATGCGTCCTGAGTCCAATTTCATCGATCTGCGTCAGCAGAAATAAAATAGTTAAAGGGACATTACAGAATTGGTTTTTGCTAACAAAACAGTGTAAGCACTTTATATAATCCACCATATACATAAACTGACAAACCTGTAGAAGTTTGAGATCGATCGGCCATCTGGGTCACGAGTTAATAGTGAAACCGATTACACATTTGCATGTGTTATACAATGCAGTAATAAAACGCTCATGAGCGATAAACTCCAATCGGAAATTAGTTTTATTTATTTCTCATCAAATATGGCATTTCATACAGAAATACTTCTAGGGATGTTTTCTACTATCATCATCATTAGACCGTGTAAGTTTTATGTAAATCTGTGATCTTAATTTTTTTTTTATAACGTTCCTTTAAGCAGCTTACCAGAATAAGGTTACCAGCCAAATTAAAAAGTACAATTTGTGACTGGTATTTCTTCTTATAGCAGTTTGGTAATTATACTCAAAATAGTTATAATCATAAAACCCACTTGTTGAACTGCAAAAAAACACATGGTAAGTGCGGATTTTTCTTGAGAACGTTTTTATGTCTGGAGAAAGGTAATACGTTTGTTGCTTTGGCTGTTAAAGGCAGTGGACACTATTGGTGATTGTCAAAGACCAGTCTGCTCACTTGGGTGTATCTCAACATTATGCATAAATAACAAACCTGTGAAAATTTGAACTCAATCGGTCATCGAAGTTGCGAGATAATGATGACAGAAAAAACACCCCTGTCACAAGAAGTTGTGTGCTTTCAGATGATTGATTTCATTCAAGAACTCAAGTTCTAAATCCGAGGTCTCGAAATCTACTTCGTGGAAAATTACTTCTTTCTTGAAAACTACGTCGTCAGAGGGAGCCGTTTCTCACAATGTTTTATACTATCAACAGCTCCCCATTACTCGTTACCAAGTAAGGTTTTATGCTAATAATTATTTTGAGTAATTACCAATAGTGTCCACTACCTTTCAAATTTGGGAAAAATTTGCTTTGCACAGTCTGTGAAATTCAAAAGGCGCAGGAAGGATGAAAGTTTGACGTTATTGCTTGATTTTAGGCGTATTTGCAACGGTCTCCTTCACTTGTCTGCTCTCGCCAAACGCCAGTTAAAATATCCAAAAGATGCAACCGAATCTTGAACTAGAAACTTCAAACCAAAAACAATTCGCTAATCCCCCAGCAGCAACTAAAATATAACTTTGTACGCCCCTCCCGGTATTAACTTACCCCTGTGGTTAAAAATAACAAAATGCATTTGAGGCACACAGTTACGAAAAGATTCAACATCAACATAGCGAGGGGCAATAACTATTTTCCAGCATTATCATAATTATACAAAATCATATAATAATATTATTTCTTTGTTTTTTTGCATCTTTGTGAGTGACAACTTTTGTAACGGTTCTAGGGATTGTTTTAAACAAATTTAAAGCGATTTTTATTTAGTAGTATTTGGAATGGATTTCTCTCTTAGATAGTGGTGCAGTGTGGTTCGTATTTAGGGATAATGTTTATTTAATTTCATGTTTTTCCTGTTGCGATTGGTATTTTTAGCCAGAATTAATCGAAATCATCCATCAATTAATTAATACAACTCATTAACTTTGTGCGGTAGACCCTACAATCCACCAACAGAGGGCGCGATTCCTATTTAAATACCTAGTCAGATACCCCAAACCAAATTCAACGCTGAACGTATGGATGAAGTCAAGCTTGATAAATCACGTGTGTCCCAGTCAGAAACGCATGCGGTATCAGAACTTCTCAAAAACATGGACGGAGAGGACCCACTTGCTTCTTCGAGAGAATTTTGCCCGCAATTTGGCTCCATTTTACCGATTTCTGAAAAAGAAACGGTAGTTATGAAGTGCAAGACATGTCCTCACAAAGTAAATGCAAAAAGTAAGTTTGGAATATATGTATTTATTGTGGAAACTGGAGCTTGTAAAGTTGT
Source organism: Asterias rubens (assembly GCF_902459465.1). Lineage (NCBI taxonomy): Eukaryota > Metazoa > Echinodermata > Asteroidea > Forcipulatida > Asteriidae > Asterias > Asterias rubens. Next base: position 10,785,783 of record NC_047078.1, on the reverse strand, counting down.
GTGTGATGGCCCCCTTGACTTGCGCGTTATTTATAAAAGGGGTAGGCGGAGTCGAGACGTGGCCAAGGAGGCGGTGGGGGAGGAGGCTGATGCATGATCGCAACACTCAAATTTTGAATATTAAATACATTAACGCAAATTCAGCTTAATGACTTTGACTCTGATGATGTAAATGACCTGTGACTGATAATTTGTAGTTAACAAAAAATATATCGATTTTTTTTTTTTTTTATTAAATAAAGTTTTAAATATAACAATAGGATTAGCGAGTCTGTCAGAATGGCAGTTTTGTAAAACGTATCTGTTTGTGTGTGAAAAGACGCTGTGAATAACTCGCCAATTGATAACGTTAACCTTGTCCAAATCAAACAAGGATTCAGTTTTCCAGAAGAATAAAGATAAATAAATCCATAGAAAACAAAATATCTTGGAAAAAGCTGCAGTAAAATTGTGAAAAAATTAAGTTTACTTTTGCGTTTTTGGGACCAGATATTGACGCGTCTAAATTTCTGAACGTCCATTTTGTCGACCGCCACAAGAAGTATATTTTCAAGAATACTGGAGGGTGCTCTTTCTTTCGAGATAATGTGAGAAACCAAAGTACATTGTAGAATTTTGTCGGCTTTCCAATGGTACTATTTTGAAATAACTCGCGTAAATAAAAATGGAACTTTTGCCCAGTTTTTCGAACACATGAAATACCCATTCTCATGCCTGTTATTAGCATTTGTTTATTGGCATAAAGTGCAATTTTCAAAGGCCATGGTAGCGGTTAATTGTGCAGCTTATATCTTAGAAACTGACTTGCTTGAATCTTCAAGACTTGAGGTACCTGAAATGGAAAAAAAGGTATCATTCACGCTTCATATATTTTAATTTGTTTACCTTTTTTTTTGAATATATAATTAGGCTTTAAATTATGTAAACAAGACACAATTATCACCTATTTTCCCATTGATGTGAATACCGAGATCAATTTTGTCATATTTATTCTGTCTGATATGCTCTTATGAATAAATCAGGAGCAGTTTCCACACTCTTTTAATCAGTAAGAAATTGACAGACTCAAAACGTCCCTCTGCCATGTTTAAATGAGCGTAGCTTCCCCAGTATATAAGCTATTGAAATGAAATAAACACCATTGGATTGCTTTTGCTATCCTCTTTCCAATGGTATAAAACTTGTCAGGGTTTTGTGAAAAAAGCCAAATTTTGCCGGACTCCCTTATACAGAGATACCAACATACACGATTTGGGCGTAGCAAATACGATTTCGAGCCGTGACTACGACGCTACGATAATACTCAATAAAACACGCTAAACAAGCCGCCCAATATAATTTTATTAAATCGTACAATACATGCAAACAACGAATGAACTATTAAGTGGAAATAAAAATTAAGAAAAATATCAAAACAATTGTAACAGAAAAGAAAAAAACACTTTTAATTTTAGAACGCAGTGTTGAATAATAGCAGCGAATTCACTCGAACAATGTACGTGTCTCGACGTAATGATTGTTGCGTGCCCTCCCCCGCTGGCTGGCCGGCTGAGTGTGCATTTTTTACGCTAGTGCATTTCTGCAAGATCGTACCCATTGATCTCTATTACACGATGGGGAATAGTGCACACGTACCCATTGATCTCTATTACACGATGGGGAATAGTGCACACGTGTGCACTATTCCCCAATCTTATGATGAGGCATGGTCTGTGCTGTGCAATCTGCTGGTGCCGGGCACTCATGATTTCAAAATCCATCAACATGTAGGCCTGGGCGAATAAGTCGAATATCCGGGTAGGTTTTTCTATCCGTAACCGCGAATGCCTTTTTTTTCTTAACCGGATATCCGCAATGGGCGCAAATACCTATTTATAAACCGGATAGTTCTGTAATTACAACCAAGTAACCGGATATTCTTAATATCCAAATATCCGTGGACGTCGGGCGACAACTGATAGGATTTATTTTTTAATAGCGCCCTCTAGTGGCTAAACAAATATTTGAATTTTTCGGTTAATTTCGAATAGTTGGCCAGTAGTAATCGAATACCAAAATTTCACTTTTCGCCCAGCACTACACTAACCAAAGTTAAAATTACATTGCTTTCACAGATTTTCAACAAAATGTAACACTAGTGTAAAGTTGTTTTTATTAATATTATCAGTGTTTTTTTTTTTCTTTGTATCACTCAGCGGCAGTGTCTGGGCCAATATTAGGCCAGTTCAAAGCAGTTACTTGGACCATGGAGCTTGGACCCATTTAGCCTGAAATGATTCAAAAGCAATACAATTAATGCAGTACAAGTTTGCTGTCAACAAAATATTTTTGGGCATGTGTTACTCTTGATACAAATTTTTGCTTTAAGACTAAAAAAAAAGAAGAGGTATTGAAGAAATTAAGAGTTATCATTTACTAACGTTAATTTTCTATCCATTCTTGTCCATTTGATTTCAGAACTATAGGCCTAATGTCAAGAAGCTGATAAAAGTTTGTGTATTTATTTTAAACAAATTCACACAAGTATTTGCAACCAATCAAAATGTCAAGAGTGATTTACATGAACCATAATTATTTGCTTAACTTAAACTGACTGATCATGGTAATTAATATTTTCCTTAGTATTTGTTTAGGTTTCATAACGTTTAAGTCTTATAGGTTGTTTAATTGTTGAAACTGGGTCAAAGGCAATTTGTAAACAGTCTGCGGAGAATAAAGAACAAACAGTTACGAAAGACTGCCATTTAAGTTGTTCCACTGGGCAAAAAAAAATTTGGGAGGTCTACAGCAAAACCCACTTTAGATTTGAAAAGGAAACATGAACTAGTTTTTTAACCTATCGAGCGGAAAATAACCATCGTTTTGTCAACTGCATCAACACCCAAGAGATGCAAACATTGAAATCCAAAAAAGTATCGATGTTTCAAACAAACTCTACAACGAACAAACGATGTGCCCTTGAATTTCTAGAAGGAAAAAAGATTGTCATGTTTGCCGCCGTCGAGTTGGGCAAAACTGCGGAACCAATCTACAAAGCAACTGCAGAACCAATCTACAAAGCAACTGCAGAATGCATGCGATAAAAGGTGAACGGTGCCGCATGTCACTCAGTTACCGATACTGATGTCATAGTAGGAAAATCCAGAGCGCGATGGTTTGTAGGATCGTGGAGATGAGATTGGTACCTAAAATAATCTGAACGAAAACGCGTGTGAATTCGCCTCTATCATACCACACGAGCATGGAGTTCATGCTGCCTGCTGATGACGGTCGATGACGACGACTGTTAAAATGAAGTCTACGTTTCTCGCTTGCGTTGTGTAATTTGCACGTGCGTTGTGTAATGGGTGGTTTGTGCGTTGTGTTTTATGTGGTCGCAATGTGGTCAGCATTTTCGAGGCAACTTCGAGTGATTGTTTTATGGTTGCGTCGTTGAAATTTTGATTCAAAAAGAAGAAGGAAATCTGGTAAAACCAAATCTAATTTTACTCACTGCTGTTTTAAACTGTTCAACAACAAAAAAGGAATAAAAGAAGTTCAGCAATTTTCACTGAAATTATTAGACAGCACGGCTTCACCCAAGCCGTGCATCAAATTTTGCCCGTGTTTTCAGCCCAACTGGCCGTGCTAACACGGCGTGCACGGCTCGCTAGCTAACACGTTGCTCAGCGGTGACCGCATATTTTATATCACTACCAATAGCACATACAGCATTTTTTTGAATGAATGAAAAGTCACTTATTGCCTTCCTTCTCATTACAGCTGGTCTATCATTCATACCTGCGTCTCAACTCTAACAAGAATGTTGAAGGTCGTCAGGAGGTCGTCGGCCAGAAATACCTAGGACCACTGGTGAGTGAAACACTTGAGTTTTATCTTAGGAAATGTCCAAATTGTTTAGGTTTATATCTTGATGTTTACATACAGATATATTTGTACATTATTGTTGTTAAGTTGCCCCTGCTATAACCACCAAAACATTTTTTTTTCTTTTTTTCTTTCAAAGGTTTCAACATTTATATTACTTTGAATTTTTAAAATTGGTTTATGAAAAAAAAGCTGCACAGGAAAGACACAAAAACGAATCAGTGTAAAGGGTTTGCCACCTGTAGGGGGACCTCTGGTCGATTATGAAATGGTTTGAAAGAAAAAGGGACAGTTTCGTTTTGAATAAAAGGTGGTTTATCATTTTCTAAATTTTGAAAAAAAAAAAAAACCCCCAAAGTTCTTTGTTTGTACTTGTTTATTTTATTGCAGAGGTTTTATTCCTCTGAAAACAGCAAAATTCAGTGATAAAGGTTTGCCAACCATAAGGAAACCTCTGCCCAATGTTTTAACTGTTTTAGTTGAAAAATGTACCACTTCGTTTTAAAAGAATTTTTTTTTTTATAACTTGGTAATTTTTGAAAATTACCCTCCTTCCCCCAAATATTTGGTCAGAAATAGTTTTGTTTTATTTCAGAGGTTTTATATTTAACTCTTTAAGAAGAGCAACATTCAGTGATATGGGTTCGCCACCCGTAGGGAAACTTCTGGCCAATTTTTTAACTGTGTTTAGTACCACTTCATTTTAAAAGGCGATTTTTTTTTTATAATTTGGTAATTTTTGAAAAATACCCTCTCCCCTCCCCAAATATTTGGTTAGAAATATTTGTTTTATTTCAGAAGGTTTATATTTAACCTTTAAGAAGAGCAACAATTAGTGATATGGGTTCGCCACCCGTAGGGAAACCTCTGGCAATTTTTTTAACTGTGTTTAATTGAAAAATGTACCTTTTCATTTTAAACGGTCATTTTTTTTATAATATGGTAATTTTGGAAAATTTACCCCCCTCTCAAATATTTGGTTAGAAACAGTTTTATATCGGAGGTTTTGTATTTAACTCTTTAGAAGAGCTACATGTAACTGCTGTTTATTAATTGAAAAATTTGCCACTTCATATTAGGTGATTTATTTGGCAAGTCTTGAAAAATAAGCCCCCAAATATTTGGTTTTATATTTTTAACTCTGAAACCAGAAGAGTAGAAATTCAGTAACAAAGGGTTCGCCACCCGTAAGGAAACCCCTGGTAAATTTTTTATCGGTGTTTAATTGAAATTAGGTAAAATTTGAAAACTAATGGAAGCCCCCAAATATTTTGATATACATATAGGTTTTTTTATTTCAGAGGTTTTATATTTTACCTGTGAAAACAGAGGAGCGAAAATCGGGTATATGCTTACGAACAATAAAACAATTTTTTTAGTAATTGTTTATCACGATTTATATGTTTAAAAAATATATAAAGTTGTTTGGGGGGCTGACTCTGCCTACCCCTTTTGTGACGTCAATTGAGGCAGACTTTGCCTGTAATGCGTATAGTAAACACACGTGCAAAGTACATGTACGTCCAAGTCGTAAGTTGGTACATTTCAAAAAGTGTTTTTTCTGCATTCAGCAGCAATCAGCTGGTCGGCATTGCCGGAAAAAAACAATTTTGTTGTTTTGAAACGTACAAACTCACGACTTGGTCCGTACATGTACTTTGCAATTGTGTTTACTCTACGCATTACAGGCAAAGTCTGCCTTGATTGACGTCACGAACAGCGCCCTCTCGAGTCGGGGTCTACTCTTAAATTTGTAAATAACATAAGAACTGATTTTTAAAACCTTAGTTAACTGTTTATTAACATTCCACTCATCAAAACACATATATTAGTGACAAAAGCTTTATTTTGAAAAAATACCACTTCCAGGTGACTTTAAACCTGGTTCATACTTCCTGCAAATGCAAAGTGAATTTTGGCGACCCAGCCCTTTTTAGTTAACGAATGTTTCAAAGAGGTTGAACACAGTTCAACTGTTGCGAGTGATTCATTGCGAGTTTGTGACAACAAAATTTGTTCGCATTTGCAGGAAGTATGAACCTGGCTTTAGGCTTGTAGATCCTTTTAGGTTTATCATACAGTTTCCATAGATTGCACAGGGGTAAGTAGGTACCTGTGAGGGCAGAGATGGTTCTTGTGATTTATTTATCACTACATATTTGGCTGCACAGGCAAATTCTGAGTTGGTTTGATGAATGAAATAAATGGTCCAGTGATAAGGGGTAATATTGTTGAAGAGCCACGAGCGTCACTGAATGACGGATTTCAGTGCTACATGCGGATTAGTACAAGCAGATATTCACCATTCATATGACATGTGTGTAAACTGTTGTCGGACGTGTCATGGCCGAGCGGTTAAGAGCATCAAATTCAAACTCTGGTGTTTCTGATCAGCAGAGTGTGGGTTTGAATCGCCAGCCATGACACTTGTGTCCTTAAGCGAGACACTTAACCATTGCTTTGCCCTTCGGATTAGACGTAAAGCCGCAGGTCCCATTTAAAAGAACGCAGTGCATGCACTTATCGAAAAAGAGAAGGGGTTCGCCCTGGTGTTCCTGGCTTTGGCTGCTGTATGCGCCGTAGCACCATGCCATTACATGGTGTGCTAAGGATTAGGTCTCAGAATTTCAAAATCTTCATCCCACTCACCTTGCAGTAAAAATATTTGGCGCTTTGTATCCTTTGGAAAAGGCGCGTTATAAAAACGTTTATTATTATAATTTTTAATATTGTTATTATTAAAGCACAATATGGTTACAAGTGCATCCATCAGCAAAACAGAAACCAACAAAACATGCAATTGGATCTTGCGAAGGATCTGCGGTGAACTTTACAAAAAGTAAAGACTAGTCATATCTTGTTAGGACAAGTTACTCGTCTAACTTACGACTAGCCTTAAGTTAGGACCAGTCCTAACTCTTTGTGAAATCGACCCCAGGATGGTTAAGTAATTTTTTTATATTTTTTTTTATATTTACAGGCATCAAGAGATTGAGATCAGTCTACACTGAGAGGAACTCAAGGCAAGAGCTCACTGGAACAAGGAGATGAAATCACCACCGGCGACGACGACGACGACCCGATGCCAGAGAGATGTCTTACTGATGAGGAGGCGATTTTTTGGCTGTGTTTATTCATTGAAAAATGCACCATTACATAAAAGGTGATTTAAAAGTTTTGAAAAACAAGCCCCAAATATTTGAATATTTTTATATTTTGAACTCTGAAAACAGAAGAGCAAAAATTCAGTGACAAAGGGTTCGCCACCCGTAAGGAAACCCCTGGCCAATTTTTTAACTGTGTTTGATTGAAAATTGCGCCACTTCAAATTGAAAGTTGACCTGGTAAATTTTGAAAAATAACAGGAGATCCCTCCAAATATTTTGATATACAAATAGGTTCGTTTTATTTCAGAGGTTTTATATTTTACCTGTGAAAAAAAGAGAGCAAAAATCAGTGACAGTTTGTAAGGAAATCCCTGGCCAATTATTTTTAAATGTTTGGGAAAAAAGCAAACATAGTTTGTTGATGTATCAAAATCTTTACCTTGGATGGATTCATCGCTACTGTGACAGGGTTTGCTTCTTTCTGTTTTCTAAGCAAGTAGAACCAATTAACTTATTTTGCTGAAACTTTCACCGTTTTATTTCATCTTTCTAACCATTTTGTGAAATCGACCCCAGGATGGTTAGGGTCAAAGGTTCATTTTTTTATGTAAAAGTCATTTTTTTATATATTTTTTTATATTTACAGGCATCAAGAGATTGAGTAGTCCTGAAGATAATCAACATCGTCGGATCAGTCTACACTTATAGATCTCAAGACAAGAGCTCACTGAAACAAGGAGATGAAATCACCACCGGCGACAACGACAACGATGACAACCTGATGCCACAAAGATGTCTTACTGATGAGGAGGCCGATTTTTTGACTGGTTTATTCATTGAAAAATGCGCCACTTCATATAAGGTGATTTATAAGTTTTGAAAAACAAGCCCCTACTATTTGGTTTTATATTTTGAACTCTGAAAACAGAAGAGCAAAATTCAGTGACAAAGGGTTCGCCACCCGTAAGGAAACCCCTGGCCGATTTTTTAACTGTGTTGATTGAAAATTGCAACACTTCAAATTGAAAGTTGACATTTGGTAAATTTTGAAAAATAACAGGAAACCCCTCCAAATATTTTGATATACAAATGGGTTCGTTTTATTTCAGAGGTTTTATATTTTACCTGTAAAACAGAGCAAAAATCAGTGACAGTCTGTAAGAAAACCCCTGGCCAATTATTTTTTAAATGTTTGGGGAAAAAGCAAACATAGTTTGTTGATGTATCGAAATCTTTATCTTGGATGGATTCATCGCTACTGTGACAGGGTTTTGCTTCTTTCTGTTTTCTAAGCAAGTAGAACCAATTAACCTATTTTGCTGAAACTTTCACTGTTTTATTTCATCTTTCTAACCATTTGTGAAATCGACCCCAGGATGGTTAGGGTCAAAGGTTCATTTTTTTATGTAAAAGTAATTTTTTTATATATTTTTTTATATTTACAGGCATCAAGAGATTGAGTACTTCTGAAGATAATCAACATCTTCGGATCAGTCTACACTTATAGATCTCAAGACAAGAGCTCACTGGAACAAGGAGATGAAATCACCACCGGTGACGACGACAACGATGACAACCTGATGCCACAAAGATGTCTTACTGATGAGGAGGCCGATTTTTTGACTGGTTTATTCATTGAAAAATGCGCCACTTCATATAAGGTGATTTATAAGTTTTGAAAAACAAGCCCCCTACTATTTGGTTTATATTTTGAACTCTGAAAACAGAAGAGCAAAAATTCAGTGACAAAGGGTTCGCCACCCGTAAGGAAACCCCTGGCCGATTTTTTTAACTGTGTTGATTGAAAATTGCAACACTTCAAATTGAAAGTTGACATTTGGTAAATTTTGAATAATAACAGGGAACCCCTCCAAATATTTTGATATACAAATGGGTTCGTTTTATTTCAGAGGTTTTATATTTTACCTGTAAAACAGAGCAAAAATCAGTGACAGTCTGTAAGAAAACCCCTGGCCAATTAATTTTTAAATGTTTGGGGAAAAAGCAAACATAGTTTGTTGATGTATCGAAATCTTTATCTTGGATGGATTCATCGCTACTGTGACAGGGTTTTGCTTCTTTCTGTTTTCTAAGCAAGTAGAACCAATTAACCTATTTTGCTGAAACTTTCACTGTTTTATTTCATCTTTCTAACCATTTGTGAAATCGACCCCAGGATGGTTAGGGTCAAAGGTTCATTTTTTTATGTAAAAGTAATTTTTTTATATATTTTTTTATATTTACAGGCATCAAGAGATTGAGTACTTCTGAAGATAATCAACATCTTCGGATCAGTCTACACTTATAGATCTCAAGACAAGAGCTCACTGGAACAAGGAGATGAAATCACCACCGGTGACGACGACAACGATGACAACCTGATGCCACAAAGATGTCTTACTGATGAGGAGGCCGATTTTTTGACTGGTTTATTCATTGAAAAATGCGCCACTTCATATAAGGTGATTTATAAGTTTTGAAAAACAAGCCCCCTACTATTTGGTTTTATATTTTGAACTCTGAAAACAGAAGAGCAAAAATTCAGTGACAAAGGGTTCGCCACCCGTAAGGAAACCCCTGGCCAATTTTTTTAACTGTGTTGATTGAAAATTGCAACACTTCAAATTGAAAGTTGACATTTGGTAAATTTTGAATAATAACAGGGAACCCCTCCAAATATTTTGATATACAAATGGGTTCGTTTTATTTCAGAGGTTTTATATTTTACCTGTAAAACAGAGCAAAAATCAGTGACAGTCTGTAAGAAAACCCCTGGCCAATTAATTTTTAAATGTTTGGGGAAAAAGCAAACATAGTTTGTTGATGTATCGAAATCTTTATCTTGGATGGATTCATCGCTACTGTGACAGGGTTTTGCTTCTTTCTGTTTTCTAAGCAAGTAGAACCAATTAACCTATTTTGCTGAAACTTTCACTGTTTTATTTCATCTTTCTAACCATTTGTGAAATCGACCCCAGGATGGTTAGGGTCAAAGGTTCATTTTTTTATGTAAAAGTAATTTTTTTATATATTTTTTTATATTTACAGGCATCAAGAGATTGAGTACTTCTGAAGATAATCAACATCTTCGGATCAGTCTACACTTATAGATCTCAAGACAAGAGCTCACTGGAACAAGGAGATGAAATCACCACCGGTGACGACGACAACGATGACAACCTGATGCCACAAAGATGTCTTACTGATGAGGAGGCCGATTTTTTGACTGGTTTATTCATTGAAAAATGCGCCACTTCATATAAGGTGATTTATAAGTTTGAAAAACAAGCCCCCTACTATTTGGTTTTATATTTTGAACTCTGAAAACAGAAGAGCAAAAATTCAGTGACAAAGGGTTCGCCACCCGTAAGGAAACCCCTGGCCGATTTTTTTAACTGTGTTGATTGAAAATTGCAACACTTCAAATTGAAAGTTGACATTTGGTAAATTTTGAAAAATAACAGGAAACCCCTCCAAATATTTTGATATACAAATGGGTTCGTTTTATTTCAGAGGTTTTATATTTTACCTGTAAAACAGAGAGCAAAAATCAGTGACATTCTGTAAGAAAATCCCTGGCCAATTATTTTTAAATGTTTGGGGAAAAAGCAAACATAGTTTGTTGATGTATCGAAATCTTTACCTTGGATGGATTCATCGCTACTGTGACAGGGTTTTGCTTCTTTCTGTTTTCTAAGCAAGTAGAACCAATTAACCTTTTTTGCTGAAACTTTCACTGTTTTATTTCATCTTTCTAACCATTTGTGACATCGACCCCAGGATGGTTAGGCTCAAAGGTTAATTTTTTTATGTAAAAGTCATTTTTTTATATATTTTTTTATATTTACAGGCATCAAGAGATTGAGTAGTCCTGAAGATAATCAACATCTTTGGATCAGTCTACACTTATAGATCTCAAGACAAGAGCTCACTGGAACAAGGAGATGAAATCACCACCGGCGACGACAACGATGACAACCTGATGCCACAAAGATGTCTTACTGATGAGGAGGCCGATTTTTTGACTGGTTTATTCATTGAAAAATGCGCCACTTCATATAAGGTGATTTATAAGTTTTGATAAACAAGCCCCCCTACTATTTGGTTTTATATTTTGAAATCTGAAAACAGAAGAGTGATTGAAAATTGCAACACTTCAAATTGAAAGTTGATATTTGGTAAATTTTGAAAAATAACAGGAAACCCCTCCAAATATTTTGATATACAAATAGGTTCGTTTTATTTCAGAGGTTTTATATTTTACCTGTGAAACAGAGAGCAAAAATCAGTGACAGTCTGTAAGAAAACCCCTGGCCAATTATTTTTTAAATGTTTGGGGAAAAAGCAAACATAGTTTGTTGATGTATCGAAATCTTTACCTTGGATTGGATGGATTCATCGCTACTGTGACAGGGTTTTGCTTCTTTCTGTTTTCTAAGCAAGTAAGACACCAATGAACCTTTTTGTTGAAACTTTCACTGTTTTATTTCAATCTTTCTAACCATTTGTGAAATCGACCCCAAGATGGTTAGGCTCAAAGGTTCATTTTTATGTCAAGTAATATTTTATATATTTTTTCTATTGACAGGGTCATCAAGAGATTGAGTAGTCCTGAAGATAATCAACATCTTTGGGATCAGTCTACACTTATAGCTTCTCAAGACAAGAGCCTCACGGGAACAAGGAGATGAAATCACCACCGGTGGACGACGACACGATGACAACCTGATGCCACAAAGATGTTCTACTGATGAGGAGGCGGATTTTTTGACTGGTTTATTCATTGAAAAATGCGCCACTTCATATAAGGTGTTTATAAGTTTTGAAAACAAGCCCCCTACTATTTGGTTTATATTTTGAACATCTGAAAACAGAAGAGCAAAAATTCAGTGCAAGGGTTCGCCACCCGTAAGGAAACCCCTGGCCGATTTTTTAACTGTGTTTGATTGAAAATTGCAACACTTCAAATTGAAAGTTGACATTTGGTAAATTTTGAAAATAACAGGAAACCCCTCCAAATATTTGGATATACAAATAGGTTCGTTTATTTCAGAGGTTTTATATTTTACCTGTGAAAACAGAGAGCAAAAATCAGTGACAGTCTGTAAGAAAACCCCTGGCCAATTATTTTTAAATGTTTGGGGAAAAAAGCAAACATAGTTTGTTGATGTATCGAAATCTTTACCTTGGATGGATTCATCGCTACTGTGACAGGGTTTGCTTCTTTCTGTTTTCTAAGCAAGTAGAACCAATTAACCTATTTTGCTGAACTTTCACTGTTTTATTTCATCTTTCTAACCATTTGTGAAATCGACCCCAGGA